>NC_092212.1:88271499-88280011 GCF_043381705.1 Parasteatoda tepidariorum | reverse complement strand
TCACTTCACCGTTACATATTTTTTGTTCTAGCACTATAATTGCCTTTTTTTAAAAAAAAATAATGATAATAATCTTGATTTAACTTTGGCCAGTATGACAATAAGTTAGGTTGGGGGAAGCAAATTCGAGCAGATTTAGATTCAGCAATAGTACAAATTTAATTACACAAGTAGATGGAGTTCAATCAATCCCATTTGTCAAGTTTTAAGAATAAGATTTAGTGAAGCTGACAAAAAGATAAATAAAAGTCCTGACATCATTACCATATCATATGTTTTCATTAAAATATATCATTTTTTTTTATTTTGACCAAAACTTTTTTTCAATTTCTAATGAAAAAAAAAGAACATTTAATTTAATTGATAGAATTTATTAGTCCATTGATTTTTCTCAAGACTGATTACAGTCACCAGGACTGAAGAGTGGCACCCATATAAGTACTTTTTAAGCACTCAAAAAATATTTTTATTAACTTTCAAAAAAAAAATCTTAATTAGTTCAGTAATAGAAATTTTTTTTTTTATCGCTGAAAGTTCTTAATTTATGAACATAAAATCAATAAAATTCAAAAACATTTTCACAAACTTCACATAATCAGTTTCTGACACAGCAAAGAAAAAATCTCTTTTTAAAAAGATAGAAAATTACGCACTTTTTACGAACTCCAAATAAAATTTTAAAAAAATACCTTTAAGGGCTCTTAAAAAATGTTAATCAAAAATAAGCACCTTTAAGCACTTTCTCAAAACGCTATGTACCTTTGTAACAGCATGCAGGGTCCCCACCAAAATGTTTTAGGTCCCTATAACATGCCAGAATGTTTAAAAAAAAAAACTAAAAAATTTCACAAATATAAAATAAATTATTTTCAAAATATGCACATTTTGATTATCCCAAAAAACTCAAAACCATTTTTAAACAATGCAAAAAAAAAACAAAAAACACATTGATGCTAACCATAATAACTTCAAATAAAAAAATAATTTTCAAAACCATGGAAGTTAATTAAAATAATGAAATTAAATAAATATAAAGGTATAACAAACCAAAAGGTAAGAATTATTTTGTCAAATTAAACAGTTATTAAAACATCTTTCAATGCCAAAGTACCTGAAATTTTCACAAGTACCAAAGACTTTCATTGGAACGTAGAAAAATAGATTTTGGTTGCCTTTTTAATCTGATAACTACTGACTCTGATAACTGCCTTTCTGGTGATAAACTATTCAAAATATTGGTGTTTGCATGATAATTACTACTTGTACAAAAAAAGACAAAATGAAAAGCACACTTTACCCGGTAGAACATATTTTAGAAACTGTATAAGGCAATGTTATTTATTCCCTGCCCATGAATAAAGACGGTACTGGAGACATCTATTCCAGGGTTCGCCAAGTGGGCCCACTTTTAAGTAAATCTTGCTTTAAATTTAAAGCACATAAAAAGGAAAACCAATTAAGATTTGTGAATGAACTTACTTGGCACCCCCAATACAAGCCTCAGAGGACAAACAACACGGAATGCTTGAAGAGTTTTAACATCAAAGCCATCTTTCATGAGATTTGAAAAAGCAGTACTTATCACACTATTCAAAATAAAAATATTTTTTTGTTTGTGAGAATAAAATATAAAGAATGTAATCAAATGCGTGTCAAGAAGAATATATTTCTTAAATGAATACCCTTTACTCTATAACTTTATTAAGAATAATATAAATACAGCGAAACTCTTGCTATGAACACACCAGCGAAACGGAAGCCTCTCAATACGGAAATTTATTCAATTCCCTAGGAACCTTCTATGAATAAATCATTAGGTACATTCTCCGTGAAACGGACACATCTGTAAACCGGACGCAGACAGTCATCTTTGCCCTATAAAACGTTATTTTCTATTTCTTCAAACCGGACACTATTTTTTCTAAATTTGGAGAAAAAACTTTATTTGCTTTAAATTGAGGGGAAAAAATACGCAACTTTTCACACTTTTCAAAGCATGTAAATTTTTTGCTAAAATGATGTCTTAAATGCTTCTTTTCCCTCTGAAAAGTTCTTTCATTTTCATATAAATTCGAAGATTGTATTTACACAGAACAGTGGAAGAAAAAAGAGAACAGAAATATATTCTTTGAGGTGTTCATATAAATGAACACAGGGGTCTGTTTAGAAGAAATCTGGGTCCGTTAACGAACTCTTCACAAAACATCTTTTCATAAAAACAGACCTTTCACAAAATATTTTAACCAGGGTGCGTAGCCAAATCTTTGAATCAAAAATAAGCACTTTTTAAAAACTTTTCAAGCACTTTACAAAAATTTTCAAGCACTCAAAAAATTCATATTCAATCAATGATATTATTGAAAAACAAAAACTTTTTATAAACAGTTTTAGCGTTAAAAAAACCAAAAAGAAACGGGCGTAAATCGAAACAATCAGTATTTTCCCACATCACCGAGTGAATTCAACTTGACCGAGTGAATTCAACTCAGAACAAAAGTACCCTTACCCCCTACATCAAAAAAAGTGTTAGAAGTAAAATAAAATAAACAAGAACAAAATTTAAATAAATTTTTAAAAAAACATTTCATAAGGATCTGATATTCTCTATCCGAATTGGAGTACTCGGGTTTCGGTTTCAAGTGTGCGCGCATGCGCAAGTCATAACGTGGGTACGACATGAAGTCCGCGTGAATGATCACGTACCAAACTCCCCATTTTTCGTGAAATGCATGGGATCCACCAGATATCACTGAAGGGAAAAAAAATAATTATTCGGAGAAAAAAAACATTTTTAAAAACGCCAGCTGAAAAAAGCACCTTTAAAAGCTTTTAAAAACGAAATCCCCAAAAAAGCACCTTCAAGTACTTTTTACAAACGCTACGCACCCTGTTAACTTAAAAACGGACCCTTCAGAAAATAATTTATCTTTTAATCGGAATCTTCACAATATTCTCTAACTTCTCTATTGTTTTGTTAATCAAATAAACCCTTCTCAGGGGGGGGCGGGAAGAAAGACAGATGTGAACGAACTAAGTTTTGTCTTCGGCAGAAGCTTCTCCCATTATTC
Source organism: Parasteatoda tepidariorum (assembly GCF_043381705.1). Classification (NCBI taxonomy): domain Eukaryota; kingdom Metazoa; phylum Arthropoda; class Arachnida; order Araneae; family Theridiidae; genus Parasteatoda; species Parasteatoda tepidariorum. Next base: position 88,276,943 of record NC_092212.1, on the reverse strand, counting down.
GTCCGAAATTAATATTCTGCATGTTACATCTCTAATTTAATAGCAGTAATTGCTATTTATTTTTGAAAATTTAATTTTTTTTAATTATAATTTTACAATGCTGTGCATATCTTGTATCTATTTACAATTAAAAAACTCATTGAAAAAGTTTTTTTGCAATAACAGGATCCCTATTTGCACAAATTCACAAAAGCAGGACCCTGGTTGAAAGAATATGACTCAACGTTTATTTTATAGTTACAAATTACGAGCAATTTTTTCACAATTTTACAAAAACAGGACCTTTTACAAAATGTGGACAGGCTCCTGCCTGTTAGATAATTAATTAGTTCTCCTACTTTACAGGTAAGCATTGATTTCTTTTGTTTTCTGTGTATCGCGAGAGGTTTACTTTCAAAAAGGTAACCATGTTTCCTATCAAGTGATGGGGGATGCAAACCTAATAATTGCAACAGACTGAGGACTAAAAGCTCCTATTCGGTATCATATGACTAACTTGAATATCTGTGTTAATAGAAAAACAATATTCATTTATCAGTAGCTACATCTAGAATTATGTAATTACATACTTTTTCATATATTCCTCCTGTATAGAAAAAAAATATTCTTTAAAGTTAAATTAAATATCCTTGGAGATTATTTAAATATATCTATATTGTAGAAAATATTTTAAAAACAATTTACAGTGTTAAGCTTCGTCATTAGGGTACCCTTCCCATAAACGGACAACTCTCGTAAACAGACAATTTTTTTGGTCCAAAGAGTGTCCACTAAATCCAGGTTTCACTGTATATATAAAGACATGTACTAGATTTAAAATAGAAAATTTTATGAAAATATTTAATTTAACAAAACAAAAAAAAAACTTCTTTTATTAATTTTCGGAGTTATTTTCATGATTGATATTTATAATTTTCTCATATACTAACTTAAGAGCATGACTATTGGTCTATCTGATAGAACATTATTACTTTTCTCACATTTTCAAGTCATGATTTAATACTTTATCTTGACTTGCATTTTACTGTTTGTAATGACTGGAGAAACAATGCATTGAGGCATCTTTATAATAAAGTAAAATATTTACCCTATAACTACAATAATAAAATCCAGAAGATTCCATGTGTTGCGAAGATAAGCACCAGAATGGAGCACCAGACCATACGCTATGATTTTCATCACACATTCAGCAGTGAATATCACCAAAAATATGTATTCTATTTTTTCCTATTAAAATAAAAATAAAAACAATTATTTTATCCATATTTCCTTTTAAAAAAATTCTTTTTTCATTCAAAGAGTTAAACATACCAAAAAAGCATTTGCACTGTTCGAATCACCATATGGAAAAGGTGTAAACACAGCAAGGGCTATACAATTGGCAAAAATTGTTAAAAGTATGAGAGCTTCAAAAGGCCTGGGGAAAGAAATAAGTTAAGAAAAAAACATTTATTCAATATGTACATAAACAAGGTTGACACTCAAATCTGGAGTAAAAAAAAGTATGATTTTAAAAAAATTATTACTAAGTATTTGGCAGGTTTCACAAATATAAACTGCAGACGGAAAGAAAAAGGCCAAAACTTCACATAACTCTCTAAATTAAAGTCTCTTGAAACACATTAAATTCATATAAATTTACATTTATTTGGCTTCAACTATTTTAAACTTATTATTAAAAAACAGGTTTAGATAATTTCATATCAAATCATTCAATAAGAAAAAAAAATTTTAGGTCAATTCAGATTTCTGTTATTTTGGGATATTTATTAAATCTGATAGACATGAAAAATCCAACTTTCATTTTTTTTTTCCTCAGCCATTTATTTACAAGAAAAGAAATTTCGAAAATAAACAAATTCAGTTTTTAAATTTCTAAGCAGTTGAGAACTAAATTTTATCTTCTAAATTTCATTTTAAAAATAGCCAACTTATTGACAAAAATTTAAATTATGATGTGTTTCTTTCCATAGAAATTATGTTTACACTAGACACTAAAAAAATAAATCTTATTTTGTGTGACAATTTTTTTTAGCACAAAACTTACATATTTTAATAAAACAAAAATTTTACTTTAAATTCAACAGATTAAAATAATAAAAATGGACCTTTACAATTCATAAGACATATTTGAAGTGGCCAATGTTAAAAGGTGTATGTTACAAATCTGTAGGAAAAAAACCAAAAGAAAAACTATGTCAATTGTAGAAAGATTGCTTTAATTTCATCTGAATTACTGGATTGCCTTTTTTAAGCAATCTAGAAAATGACTCGTATTTGATAATTGATATTCCAGAACCAACAAAAATTTTATCTTCATAAAAATGTTACATGCTAACTTTTAACATTAACATGTTGAATACCACACTAATTTCACACAGCTTGTCCGGACAAAATTATTTTCTCAGTATGTATTGCATTAATTTCTTCAAACCATTTTAGTAATGATAATAGTGTAAAAAAATTGAAAGCATTAAAAATTTACTGCAAATATGTGTTTCCAATAATCTTGGCCTCGCTGGTCACTGGTGACCCCCCGTGACGCTACGAACAATCTCAGTGACGGTCGCGCCGGTGACCCCCATGGCATTCAACGTGTTAACCATTTCATTTGACCAAATTGAGAAAAAAAAGATACATACTGAGTACAGTGAAACCTCATGTTGTGGACACTCTTGCAAAATGGACACCTCTCAATACCCCGTATTTTTGATTTCCCGTAAATCTACTCTAAATAAAGCGCTTATCTTGCAAAGCGAACACACCCGTAACGGGGCGTGAACGGTCATTTTTTGCCCTGAAACATTTTCTATCTCTTCAAATCAGACACTATTTTTTTCTAAATTTGAAAACAAACTTTTTCAGCTAGAAAAAAAAACATGCAACTTTTTACCATTTTTAAAGCATGTAGCTTTTTTGCCTTATCCATAACTGAAAATATTGTTAAGGTATTTCACTACTAAAGAATCGATCTTTCTCTTGTCACCTTGCCTTATACATTATCTAGAATTATGTATTTATATTAAACTTTTTAATGTATTCTTTTTTGTATAGAAAAAATATTATTTTAAAGTTTAAATAAATATCCTTGTAGAAAGTTATTGTAGAATATATAATTATTTATATATCATTGAAAATATTCTAAAAAGAATTGACAGAGTTAAACTTCTTTATTGAGGTAACCGTCTCGCAAATGGATAAATTTTTCGGCCTCAAAAGTGTCCGCTTAACCAAGGTTTCAGTGTATTTAAATTCGTCATGATTTCTTTTTTCAATTATTACTGAAAAAGAAATTTTTTATAATAAATTCTTTCCACATTAAAAAAAAAAAAAAAAAACAGAATTCTATTAAAAATCGTTAAATTGTAATGCAGTAAATTCACTTCTAATGAGACTTAGAATTAAAAAAGGATACTTCCATTCAACTACATTTATACAGAATTTACGTATTGGATTTTTGAGTGTAAAGAAGAAGAGTGCCCGCTCTGGTCTCTCAACCACTTTTGGTGGTTTCCTCTGTACCCTTCTCCTCTCTTGCTTCTCTTTGTCCATGGCAGTGGCACTCAAAGCCGCCTGCCAAGCACTTGAAAGTGGCTTCCCCTTCTCATCCCCCTCTTCTCCTGTCGGCTGACCCTCGACCGGCTCTGGTTTGGACGGAATGGCCAAAGAACTTTCGAGGGCGTTTTTATTTTCCAAGTTATTACTAAGTGCTGAAAAAAGAAATAAATAGTTATTGAATAGAATCCAATCAGATTTTCAAAGTAACACACTTAGATATCTAGCATACAGACTAAAAACAACATAGAGAGAACAACTAAGATATAACTATATTATTTGTTATTCTCTGTATATATAACTAATATATAGCACTTAGATATCTTGTACACAGACTAATAACACACAAAGAATAACAACTAATATATAACTATATTAGTTATTCTCTGTATACAGGGATCTGTCTAGGTTTTTCTGAGAGGTACCTATTTTGTGAAAATTTAGACATAATTTGTGAAAAATTAAAAGTTATATTAAAAAATCAACACAAAAATATGGATTTATAGCTTCTTAAGGGATACAAAAATAAAATTTTAGGAAAAAGTATTTTGCGAAACTACCATTTTTCCTAAAATTGAATTTGTGAAACTACCGTTTTTCCTAAAGTTGAATTTGTGAAGGTACCGCTAAACGGTAGTAAATTAGGCCTAGACAGATCCCTGGTATATATTACTATATATAACAACTAATATAGCACTTAGGTATCTTGTATACAGACTAATAACAACATACAGAGACATCAGAGGGCAAAATAAACGGTCGATCCTGAACACATAATTTAAGTAACAGCATTTCAATAAATTTCCTGCTACTTTTTTAAGCCAAACATGTATTTAGTCAAATAGTATTATTAATAAATGTGGAAATATTAAAAGTAATTTATAATATTATAAAAATTACTTTATTTCACCCTTGTTTCTTACTTTCTTCATTTTAGAAANCAATATAATGCATGGCAACTGTTGGTAGTTTTGAAGTTTATATATTTTCTTGGCAAACTTCAGTTTTTGACATTTTTGACGGGTTTTTGACGGTTTAAACCAGTATTATACCCTTGTCATGTCAAAAACCACTTTTTGACGTCAAAAACCCAACCCTGCCTAATTATGACCTACAGTAGACAGTTATCAAAAAATGTCTAAGAGATGAAGTGCAATAGATTATGTAAAAAGATAATATCCACCATACATCCAAAAGAGAATATTCTACTATATAAAAGATGCAGGTTTAAGGGGGGGGGGGAATCAACTTGTTCTAATCTGTTTTAAAACAAGCTGATTTAAATCAATCAACGAACCCTGATTAGATAGACATCCAGAATACAGGGTGCATAGCTAGATTTTTCAAGAAACTTTTAAGTACAGGGGTGCCACTCTAAAAAAATTTCAAGACTGAACTTATTTTTCGACCAAGTAATAACTATCTGGCGTTGTTTACCAAACTTTTAGAAATTAATAGCTCACAATTTGATTATTTTTCTAATTTTTTTCTTCTTTATTTTATGTTCTTTTTACCAAACAAACCGAAAATAACAGCTAACCTTGTATATTTTTTTGCTACTATTATTGAACAACCTGAAACCATTCATATCTCTATTCTTCACTTCACCGTTACATATTTTTTGTTCTGGCACTATAATTGCCTTTTTTTTTAAAAAAAATAATGATAATAATCTTGATTTAACTTTGGCCAGTATGACAATAAGTTAGGTTGGGGGAAGCAAATTCGAGCAGATTTAGATTCAGCAATAGTACAAATTTAATTACACAAGTAGATGGAGTTCAATCAATCCCATTTGTCAAGTTTTAAGAATAAGATTTAGTGAAGCTGACAAAAAGATAAATAAAAGTCCTGACATCATTACCATATCATATGTTTTCATTAAAATA
>NC_092212.1:88196990-88270685 GCF_043381705.1 Parasteatoda tepidariorum | reverse complement strand
TTAATCGTATTATAAAAACATGGAAGACCATTAAATATTTATTCCAGTTTAATTTTATTACAGGTAAAAGTCAGATGAAATTTTAGTGTTTACTTATACAACACTATTTAATAAATAAAAATATTTTCACAGTAAAATTTATGAGCACTAAATGAAAAAACCCAATTTTCCCCGGGTTTTTTCAAATAAAACCCAATTTTCCCCGGGTTTTTTCAATAAAACCCAGGCGGGTTGGGTTTTTTCAAAAATCCCCGGGTTTTTTCAAACCCTGATCTATTCTCGTTCTTTCTCAGCACAACAACATTTTACTAGTCAAGGCTGTCTTAGTCAATTTCTCAAAGTAAAAATTAAGAGATATTAAATACATCAATAATGTCATACCTATTAGATGTAAAGGACAACGCTCAAAACTCATTAACAGTTTTCAAATGACTTAATAATATGAATCACACACATTATTTGCAGTTATATAATAATGAACATAAATTGGTAGAAAGATAGTAAACATGTGGTTAAAAATGTAAGAAAAACTTAAAATTAATATTAGAATAAAAATCATTATAAACCACTTATTACCTTGTCAACAGTACGCTAAATCTAAATGATTATCTACAAAATATGCATCTCACTACTTTAAATACTAACACTAGCGTATACTTGCAACAAAAACAAATAGTTTTAAATAGAATAACAATAGTTTTAATGAAAGTTCTTTCTAAATACAGTAGCCATATCGCCTTCTTTCACATATCAATAAATGACTAAAACAAATTTTCCCTTCAAACTCATCAAAATAACTTAATATCACTAAAATCTTATGAAATGCAGCAGACTTGAGTTTAGAAATTATATTATTTATTTATACTAACAAAATTATTTCTGAAAATATTGCCTCTCACAATAAACTATGTAGTAAACAGTTGCAAACCTTCTAGCGAGAAGTCGTGCAGGTAATTTGTTTCCGTTTACCAACAAACGAAGCTCACAACTGGGATTTACCGCCAAAATCGAGAGGATATCGATATTGGAGTGGAGATCGCAACGCTCGAATACGCCCTCTGGGGGGAAACCAGTTTCATGTGTTTGGCCCTTTTCCCTTCCCTCTTCTCCTCTTTTCAATTGTATAGGAATGTACTACGATTTATTTAATAAATTTTCGTGAGGCTTTTCTTCAGAACTATGTAGTTTTCAGTTCCATATAGTTTTAACAAATTAAACGATTTTAATTTACATGAAAATCGAGATAGAAACCAACGTACTTCCTTCCTCTATGACTCTCCACACGAATTATCGCTAAGTCTTGTTGGGGAGAAGCTTTTTAATAAAAATCGCAGAAAACTACCAACTCGAAAGCTGTAGCTCATAGCCACCCCTGGGCAAACACACACATCTGCATTTTTTTTTTATCTGTAAGTTTAAAATTTTTTTATCTGTAAGTTTAAAATTTTTTTAAATATGTAAGTATAAAATCTATTTGGCACCTTAGCGATTGTAGTTGATGCGACAAATCACGATACGGAAATATCCCCTTAGAATTTATAAATTATAGATAGCTTTTATGAATGGCATGTAAGTAGGTATTTAATTAACGTCGCAATAGAGCTGCACAATGGGTTATTGGCGACGGTCTGGGAAATATCCCTGAGGATGATCTGAAGACAAGCCATCGCAATTTTGATACGCTGAAAAGGGAATGGCTCCTCTGCTTTTTTAGCCCGACGAACTGCGAGCGAAGTCAATCACTTTACGGTAGAGCAGTTTAAAGAGGACCGTTACCACACATTCTCGGTGCATACGCAGACCCTGACTAAGGTAGGAGCATACGGGGCAGTTGCCCCGAACCCCTACATTAGAGGGGACATCCAAATCGAATAGAAAGTTTATTTTACGTTACATTCTTTAATGAACTTTTTTAAAACAAAATATCAGTGCAGCGTAAAACCCAGCAGTTTTATGTTAGCTTCTTCATTAATCTATCGTATGAACACAATTTATATTTCATAGCTCTCTAAGGCGGAATTCAGCTAAATTTTCGCAATTACCATTGACAAATTATGCCAATCAAAAGCCTGTATTTCTACATACAACAAGATGCGATATTTTTACAAAAATACAGGCATCTGATGGGCTTAATTGAGCCATCGTAATTGCGTAAATTTCGTCCTAATGTCAGCAAGGATATGAATTTTCCCCTGCTAGATGGCTAAGTTAACAATCAGAAAACTGCAATCGGCATGATGCACATAGAATTATCAGAAAATCAATAAAATGGACCATTAGAGGGGAGGGACTTCATAGCTGTTTTTGGTTCTATATAGTTAATTTTCTTGTTATCCTTTACGGGGGGGGGATTTAAATACATCAAAGTTAAATACCTTTAAATTCCTCCATTTTAAATACCTTCATTAATGAAGTAGAGGGGCCCCGAAAGAAGTTTTTGCCCCTGGCCCCAATTACTCTTAGTCGAGCCCTGTCCTTACACAGACTGATCAAAGTGCTCACCCTCCCGTTTACTGCAGCCAGTGATGCTTGACTTCGGTGTTTTACTGGTCTTATGAATGGTAAAATTACCCGTAACTTTAAACCCAAATAAATCACATTAATAAAATAAAACTTCCTAGAAAATTAAGCCTGTTAACACATCCCCTCGAAAGCATAACATAAACTGAGGGATACACAGGAAGTAATCTAATTTTTTTTTCGGTTTTAGGAAGATGGTTATTGTTTTTATTCAGTTAACCATCCATATAGCCTTACTGAGGGTAGCATTTCATGTTTTCCTGCAGATTGAGGTCAGGAGAAAGGACAGGTCATTCATCACCTGCTCTCTATTATTCAAAAACCAATACTTTGAAGAATTTTTGTGTAGATGACGGCATTCTCTTGCTGGAAATTTCTTTGTTGATAAACATGAAACTCCTTAACTTTTGAATATTTGAATGAAAAAAAAAATTCTCAAATTTAAATAAGGGATTTGCGCATGTAGTACTTAAAAAAACATTGTTATACGCAATTGCATAATTTTCTGAAATGTTTTATAATTATCTGAATGTGAAAAATTTTCAAATATGAAAAATTTCTACAGTACAGTGCTAAAAAAATCATCTGTAGAAATCGCACTTCAGAATATTGGGATAATTATGCCTAGTTAAAAATAAATTTCCAAGCAGCCGTTTTCGTAAATTTTTAAGTATCTCAAGAATTATTATCGACCCATTTCATATCGAAAGGTACACTTTTCAATTGGAGATCGAAATGGGCTACTGGTGGCGCAAAGCAGAACTCTCTACTTATGGCGACACTTTTCATGCTTTCATCATTAGTGAGTGGATAGTCATAGGAGAAGGAAGTACGTTAGTTTTCGTCTTAATAATCAAATAGATTGAATTTTTTAATATTAGGATACTATATGGAACATAAAACTGCACTAAACATAGTTCTTAAAGAAAGCATCTTGGAAATTTTAAAAGATATTTTTGACAATTAACTGAGAGAACACACATTTTTATCACCCCAAAAACTCAATGCGTATAAAATAAAGCATTTTTAAAGCATGCATAATTTCTAAAAAAATTTAGATGATAACCAGTAGCAATCCTATAATAATTTTCCAAACCAAGAATCTAATTAAAGTAATTAAATTTAAAAAAAAAAACATAAAGGTATAACAAATAAAATAATCTAAAAGGTATGAATTATTTCGTCAAACTAAAGTCAGTTATTAAAACATTTTTTAAATACACATCAAACATAACCAGTTTAAAAGTTGCTGTCCCATATTTCTGCGTAATTCTAAACTCTTTCAATTTTATTGCTTAATTTAACTAATTATAAATACTAAGCAGAGTTGGTGGTGATCAAGCATATTTAGAGACATTCTGACATAGAGTTAAGTATCAAAAAACTTAATTTTAACGTAGAAAAACGGATTTCGGTGGACTTTTTAAGTTTTTTTGGTGATAAACTATTCAAATTGTATTGGTGTTTGCATGATATTCAATCACTATTTGTAGAAAAAAAATGCACACTTTTTACAAGAGAAAGTATTTATTTTAAAATATAAATAATGTAATGTTTATTCTTAGTTGCTTGAAATGCAAATTTATAAAAAGTTAGATTCACAAGGACCCTCTGAGCGCTTGAGGCTCTCCGGCACTGCACGGGGGTGCCCAAGCGTGGAGACGGTACTGAAATTTGGACATATTTTACATAAGAAAAAAAATTATTCTGAAAAAGCAGTAAAACTGGCATTCCAGGAACATTCCTTGACCAGTCCCATTTACAAATTAAGGAATATAGCAAATATATTTCCATGAATGAAATAGTTCTTATATCTATCTGCCAACTTTGATTTTTTTTTCTACAAATTTCATACTTGACAATCTAATAAGAAGCTTGTAAAATTATTTTTATCTGGCGATCTGGCAGACCAAGGAAGAGTTTGACAAGCTTGCAGACAGTTCATAGCAACACGTACCGTATGTGGTATGGCATTGCCTGCTGAAAAACCAGCCCAGGGCGCTGCAAAAGGAACCGTAGCAAAACAGGTCATAGGATGTCGTCAACGTACCGCTGTGCAGTAAGTACCTCTAATGACGACCAAAGGGGTCCGGCTGTCACTAGAAATGGCACCCCAGACCATAATGCCTTGTTGAGGGCTGGTGTGGCGTGCAATAGTGAAGGCAGGATCTGCCCTGTGCGTCTCCAAACACGTCTTCGATGATCGTCAGGACACAGTTGGAAGCAGGACTCGTCGCTAAAGACTATACGTCCCCAGTCGGCATCATTCCAGCCATATCTGTTCAAAACATTCATGCATACGAAATTTNTTACTGTTTATTCTAAGTGCAAGCCGTGCACCAACATACATTAGTGTTACTATATTGTTCGAGCAGCGTGATTAAGTTCAATTAACAAATTATCATTATGATTTGAATTTCGATACTGGTATATTGTTAACAATGTAAGAAGTGTCTTATAACGAATTTTTTTTTCAAATGACAATTCTTGCATCTTGAAATGGCGGGTCTCCAAAAGTCGATTCTTATAGTGATTCCTCTTTTAAATACAAATATTAAATCAGGTAACAAATACACGTATACAAAAAATACTACTCAAGCGAGTCTCAAAACACAATGATCAATGAGTCAAATGGCCTCAAACCACACCATAAACAGTAACCCGGAAGTATAGGCAGTCAAGAACTTGCAGCGCTCCCTAGCGTATAAATAACTATCTATACCAACAAAATCATCTTCAGAGCTGTCGTGAAAGCGGGGCATTTGTCCAGGGTCCAACATTTCTAGGACCCAATAGGTACTCAAGACGATATTTTAAAAAATAATAATAAGAGTAATTTTAATTTTTTTAAATTTATATTTACCATTGAAAACTTTGAAAAACTTCCTAACTATTGAAACATTTTGGATAATTATTTCAACGATAAAAATTTTAATGATAGAAAAATAGCATAAAACTTGAAGAAAAGAAAGAAAAACAAAAAATGCTGAGTTTTTTGTTCTTAGAAATAAATAAAGGAAAAAATTATATAAACTGATTTTCATAAATTTTCCAACAAAAGTTAATACGAGAATGGACTCGCGAAATACTCAGTTCCCCAAAAAGTCTAACGTCGGAGGTGACCATCTGAAAAGATAATATTTCACTAAAACTATTTTTATATTACAATTTTATATTACAACATTTTTATTACAACATTTATATTACAACATTTTATATTACAACATTTATATATTACAATCTGAAAAAATTTAGTTCACCGATACCCTCTGAAAGGGTTTTGATACTCTACTACGACAATCCGTATTTTATTATAACTGTTTATCAGGGTTATATTCTACTAAAATTATCGGAAAAGATTTTATTCTACTAAGACAATCAGAATGAATCATATTTTACAATAACCATTTGACAGAATTATATTCTACTAAAACAATCTAAAGTTATATTTTAAGAAGCCGTTTGAAGGATTCTGTTTTAATAAAACCAACTTAAAAAAGCATTTTTTACCAAAAGCATTTGAGAAAGCATAAGAAAAACATGCTAAAAAATTATTATTTTACTTTATCGGCACAAAGTAATCATCATTTTACTAAAAATATTCCTTCAAATTTTAAAAGTTCTCAAATTCCACAAAATTTAAAAACTGGGTAATGTCAAGCTTATTTTTCAACAAATGATTAACTTCTTAATAATTAGTCAATGCAAAATATTGTGATCTTCATTTTTATCAAAACCACCAGAAAATTTTAATTATTTTTCTAAGGGTTACAAAAAATTAAATTGAGAGATCAAACAATATATGACTTGAAATAGAATTAGGAAATTATGTAAAGGCGGCTTTGAATAAATTTTTCCAACCCACCTTTTCGTTTATAGAAGATTTAGCGAAATTTACATTCAGAATACGCATTACGTCTGTAATGATTCCTTAGAGCTCAGGAGTTAGAGGGTTCGCCTTCTAATGAGGTGAACCGGGTTCGAATCTCAGCGATGACAGGTCGATATGAATTCCACACCCTGCTCGCGCCGACCACAGTGCTGACGTAAACTATCATCTGTGGTAGACGGATCTTGGGGTAGAGTCCCCTTGTCGTCAAGCTAACCGTGGGAGGTTTACATGGTTTTCCTCTCCATGTAACATAAATGTGTGTTTGTTTCATCAAAGAAGTCCTCCACGAAGGCAAATATCTCCTAATACTTGATCCCGGAGTCTAGATTGGGTTCAAAATTACAAGACTACGGAGTTGAGCATTAGAAGTCTTAAACCTAAATTGCGTCGGCTGTTCAACAACGGTTATAAAATAAAATGATTCATAAGAAATGTTATGAAACATTGCAAAACATTAAACACTATTTTTTTGAGATTGCAATTATTAATTTTATTCTCAAGAGCCCCGGAGACCTCTTGCGGAATTATACAAATTTGGAGGTTTGTGACTATCTTCACCCCGACCTTACGTTTTTTCAGAACTGAAACAAAATAAGTATTACACGAAAGACTCGGTCATCCTTTTGAAGGAACGATATTGGAGCAATTCATCTTAATTCGTCTGCCCCACGAATCTGCATCGGCGAAAAAAGAATCACAAAACCAATTTTTTTGATCAAGAGCCAAGTCCTTCCCAAATGCAAATTCTCTACGTTTTACATATTATTCAGAATACACGTTTTGACTGAGTTTATTTAGGCGGCATAACTGAAGTTATCTGTGTTCAGACACAACAATCACGTATCAAACTTTTTCAGTTGTGGAGCATCTCTGCAAATTTTTAGTTGTATCTCGCGGCAGCTATATACTGTATATTTAATACAGAGATGCCAACTTTCCAATACTAGCCACCAATGTTTATAAAGAGTTAGCGTTTAGAAAAATCAAACTAGCGCAATTATAAGGTTTATAAATTAGTTCTATGTAGGCATACAAAATTATGCTATTAAATAAAATAAAAATTTAAAAGAGCTGCATATAGATAATGGAGCAATTGAACCACTAAACACTTTTGCTCACAGCAAAATGTATAGTGGTTGATGAATATTTTATTTTATAACCGTCGTTGAACAGCCGATCCAATTTTTTGAGTTTACGACGACAAATGCTCAATTCCGTAGTCTTGTCATTTTGAACCTAATCCAGAAGACAAGGAAACTCCTGGATCAAAGGGAAAAATTTGGCTTCGTGGAGGACTTTTCGATGGAACTAACCCGCATTTGTGTTACATGGAGAGGATGACCACGAGAACTTCCCATGATTAGTCCGACGGCAAGGGCACTCTAACCCATAATACGTCTACCACTAAGGATATTTTACGTCGGCATTGTGATCGGTCCAAGACGGAGGCGGGATAACGAACAGCCATCGCTGGGATTCGAACCTGGGTTCACCTCATTGAAAGGCGAACAATCTACCCCCTGAACCATCAAGGCTCTGATGAACATTTGAGTTAAACTCTTTCCTAGATGGCGATAAAATAAAGTCCTAGAATAACATAGGAAGATGAAATAATTGCTTTTCCTTATTTCTTGATTTTACCAAACCTTTCTTTTATTCATTTGTTTTAGAAATATTTAAGGAGTACAAAAAAAGTTATTGTAGATCAGTTGCAAACTAAACAATTTCATAACTCTCGATAGTTAAGAGGATTATTTTAAACAGAAACATAAAATTATTTTAAACAGATTATAACAGGAATTCTCAAAAACCGTAACTCTTAATACTCAACAGATACTGTTATCTCGTCTGTAAAATTGAAAGTGGCCCAGGGAATAGAACGCTCCGAACGCAGGGATAGAACGCTCGCCTCCCAATGAGGCGACCCGGGATCAAATCCCAGCAATGGTTAGAATTCGAATTCCGCACCCGTCTCTCCCCGACCACAGTGCTGATGTAAAAATATCCTCAGTGGTCGACGGATCATGGGTTAGAGTCCAGATTAACAGTGGGAGGTTTTCGTGGTCTTCCTTTCTATGTAAAGCAAATGCTGGTTAGTTCCATCAAAAAGTCCTCCACGAAGGCAAAATTTTTTCCAATACTTGATCCAGGAGTTCCTGCGCTGACAATTCAAGTTTCAATGAAAGGAAGAACGAATCGAAATTTTATCATCAAAATTATAACTATAGTCCGACTAACTAGAGTTCTCAAATAGCAAATCCAGCTCTCAGACTGGGTTACAAGACACATAACATTAGTTTCCTCGATGCAAATTTCAATCGTTTATCGAAATATAAACGAAATATATCGCCATACTGTCATTTATCAATACATTGTTTTAGCAATCAGGACAATACAAGTTTTATTCCATAACATCATTATCATCATAATTGGTCAGACACTCCAATGTGGGCCAATGCCTTTCTCTGAAGATTTTTCCACGACGACTTCCGACTCATCTTTGATCTCCAATTCGTTTCATTAATTGCAAGAAAATCAACATTCCTCACTTTCTTATTCCAGTGGGTCTAAGAAGCGGTATCTTTTTTATTGTATTGTCATCACTCACTCGAATCACGACGTGGGCCATCCGATTCATTTATTGTTATGTATTTAATAATATCGGGTTGTGTTTATAAATCTTGTACAGTTCAAATTTAATATCTTTTTCCGGTTATTTTTATTTTATTTTATAACAGTCGTTGAACAGACGACCCAATCCTGGGTTTACGACTACCTATTCCCAACTCCGTATGCTCGTAATTTTGATCCCAATCCATAAGACAAGGAAGCTCCGGAATCAGTACACCCAAACATATTGATTTGTTATGGGAACTCGGAGGACTTTGTGACTCCAAAAGATTTAACAAGAATCAGTCACCATTTACTACATGGGGAGACTTCGCCGGGCGCCCAGGGCCCATGGCGACATGGGCCCAGTACCCTACCAACCAGGCGATCCCGGCCCTTCCCCAGTTGTTTTCATTTAAACTACCGAATGTACTCCGCAAAATTCGATAGAAATACTACAGTAATAGTTACCGCTATTTACAAAATATACCGTCATGTTGCCACAGGACATTTATCGTAAATGAAAATTTCAACCAAGTTCAATCTAACTTAAATTTTCTCAAATTTTCACTGAAACTGTGTCCAATACATTTAAATATCATTTCAATATAGGGTGGTATTGCAAAATTTATCACCATTTTATGGTCATTCCAACCATTCTCCGATTAAAAAGAAAATAGAAATAATAAAAAAAGTTAAAAGAACTTAAGTTTACAATTAGAATTAAAAGGATAAAATAATTTTATATTTCTGACAAACCTAAGACAAAGAAGACGTTGAATACATCAATTTCGAAGGACGTGCGAAATTTTAGGTTATAATAAAAGTTTATTAATAAAGTGATGAAACCAACGTTTTTCGTTTTAGGTTCGACTAAAATAAGAATTGAATATTTACTGTAGGGTTGGAAAAAAAAACCGTATTTTTTTTTAAAAAAAGTCCTCAAAAAGTCAGGTTTTTTTAAACCGGGATTTGTTTTGGTTAATTTTTAAAAAAAGTTAAATGTTCTGCCCAAATTTAAAATAATTAAACCATTAAAAAGTATTTCACAGAAATAGTTTTAAGTATTGATTCACTTTTGTTTATAAATATTTCACTTTCTCAAAAGTGCAATTTTGAATTTCATAATTCACTTTTGTTCATAAATATGTGAACAGGATACAAAAGTGCAACTAAGGATATTAAATATGCATATTTATTATTTTACAACTCCTCTTAGCAAAAAATATTTAACAACTAAATATTTTTTAGTAGTCTCCTTAATTGTTTGTATACATAGAAATGTCGTAATTCAAGATTATTTAAATTAATATAATTATTTAGAATAATACAATTTGAAGCAATAAGTGAAGTATTGTGAAGTATTTAGTGGTGCTAAAATAAAATTTTTTTGTTTATTATTAATTGAATCAATACATATTTCAATATAGATGAGAGTGAGACATTCTGATCAAAATATTTTTCAATTAAAAAATTCATAAAATTTTGAAAAGAAATGAAAAATACAAATGGACTGCATAAATATAAAATTGTAAAGTTACGTTTCAGCACTTAATGATTTGAAAAGTAAATTTCTTTTTTGACATTTATTTTAAGATGATAGAGCTTTAAATTTAATAATAGTCTCATTAACGCATTGCAGCATTAAATAAATTTAGAGATAAAAATATTTAATACTTTTTGACAGAATAATGTATCAGAATATGAAGTTTAAATAAAATATGAAAAATTTAATTTGAAAATTACAATAAAGAATATAATTGTACTCTAATTCACGATACAAATTTATCTACACTATTGACCTAAAATAATTCCAAAGTTAAACTAAAAACATTACATTTAGAAAATGGGAAAAAAACTGGAAAAATCCAGGAAAATCAGTTTATTTGCTCTTTTTCGACTTCTTTTGTAACATTTTGGATATTCTAGCATGCATGGGGTGTTTTCTGTATGGAATAATAAAAAAAAAGAATAAAAAAATAAAATGGCTCGAGAAAGGGTCAAATTTCAAGACCCCCTAGCTCCCTTTAATTTCTAGGTATAATTTTCAAACTCGGACCCTAAGTAGGGGTCTATGGTCCGAACAAGGCTGGCGAAGAGAATTTTTATAGACCAATTAGGGGGGTCACAGTGGGCCCCTAAATGTATATTGCGAAGATGAGAGGAGAGTGCTTTTGAAGCGAAACTGTGGTTGGCTTCGCGTGTCATCGTGGACTAGAAGGTAAGCCACCAGACAAGCAAGTTCGCTGCTGGAGTGAGGGGTCCTGGGGTCGAATCCCAATGACGGACAAATTTTCAGAAAAATATTTTTTTTTCTTTGTTTATTTTAAATTTTATTATTTTTTTATGCGTTTTTCGATATTTTGGAGGGTTCTGCATGTAGGAAATAATTTTTTTTTATTGGGAATTTATCCCAATCTTCCCAATCAATATTATTAAATCTGGATTTATAACCTTAAAAAACATCAGTGTAGGGTATACCGAGCCACTTAAGGTTAAGTGCCACTGCCCGGTATACCCTACACTGATGTATTTTTAAGGTTAAATACCACTGCCCGGTATACCCTACACTGATGTTTTTTAAGGTTAAGTGCCACTGCCCGGTATACCCTGCACTGATTTTTTTAAGGTTAAGTGCCACTGCCCGTTATACCCTACACTTATGTTTTTTTAAGGTTAAGTGCCACTGGCCGGTACATATTTTACCGATTCTTGGTGTGTACCGGGCAGTGGCACTTAACCTTAAAGAAACATCAGTGTAGGGTATACCGAGCAAATGTAAATGTATGGCCCGATACTCCAAACACTGATGTTTCTTCTGATCTATCGTTATTCGATCGTTATCGATATTCTTCTGATTCGATATTAAAATATCGAATAAATGTAATTTTATCCATGAATAAATTCATATCAAATCGAATGTAATAAATATTTCGGACATTCACCAAAGTCACTATGTGATTGTTAACATTGAAGGGCATTTAGCAAATATTTCGGACATAAACCAAGCGACTACGTGAATGTCGACATTTTCGAGACTTCGGTCATTCATTGTAACATATATACATATAGAACATGAGATAATTTTTTAATTTAATATTAAGGGTGATGTTTTCGCATTTTGTAAACAATCATCACAATAAAGGATATGATTTAAGAATTATGAAATCCGTAATAGTGATTGCTGAAAGAAAAAAAAAATAGATGACGAAATCAGGCGAATTGGACTCCTCAAATGCGTGTTTCGTTTTGAGATTAGGTTGCAATTGATATCATATGAAAAATATCGGCCTTAAAAAACTATGGAGAAATCAATAGCAATAATTGCTGATATTTCGACAAATACTCAAATGCACGATTCGAGCTTTCCATATTGTGTGAAATATATCGGGATGTTTAAATCAGCGTGAAAATCAATCGAAACATTACATCGTTTTACGATACTATCGGCGAAAATTGAGAGCGTCAAAAAGTGATAATTTAAATGCATGATTTAAATATTACGCGAAAATTTCTGTAAAAAAGAAATTCTTTTTATTTTTCAAAGGAAAAATCTTTCTGCAAGAATTCTGCCACTGAGATAAAAACCTAGACTATCGCTAGACTAGAATAATAATTCGCATTCATACAGTTGCCACATATTCTTTCTGATATAGGCAAAATATTTATATATTTTGTAGCAACCATATTACTTTAAACAATGGATAAAATGTTAACATAGCTTAGTAAATCAATGAGATTTATATGGTTTCTGAATGACATAATCATCTAAGACTTTAAGTATATAATAAAATGTATCTGGAATAAATTTTGGAAATAAAATTATAAGAAGAATTAAAAATCTTGCTGAACTCAAAGTTTAATTCTCACATGAAAAGTTTAAAAAAATTCAATAACTTATTTTTAAACTAATAATTATTTTAAAAGAATTGATTCGCATATGACAGGAGTAAAATATTTTAAATTCTCATACTTTAAAAATATTTTTTTAAAAAGACTACTGAACTGAATTTTATACTTATTAATTGTGGATTGAGAAAATTGTTTGATTATTATTTATTAATCTAGCTAGAAGGAACATAGCTAATAAGCTTTCTTTTATAAACCTCAAATAATTTTTCTTTACTGATAAGAGTAACATGTTATGAAGTCTGCTATAAAATAAATGTTTTAAATTTTCGCTTTTACAATTTGTGAGTCATTCAGCGAAAAAGTTATACGAATTGTTGAAAATTTTCATGTAAACCTTAATGACGTCATCTATTAAATTGTAAAGTATCTACACAATAATTTATGGTTAGATTTAATTTGAAATTTCATGCTAGTCAAATGAAAAAGAATAAAAAAACTAGAGTTGATTCTCAAGGATTTTTTTTTTTCATTGCTGAATTCCAGTACAATCCCGAGGCGATCAAACTACAAGCTTAGAATGCAAGTAGAATTTTGTACATAATTTTGTAATAACGGAATTTTGTAATAACGGAGATATGCATACTGCAGAAATACAGTTTTTTCCCCCTCATTTAAGTGATGAAGAACAGGCACAAATCAAAAGGCCTCGTGATTGGTCCCATTCATTTATGCGCGAAAAAATACATCAGAAACTATGCCTCTCTACGAAAAAAATGCCGTGAGTATTAATTTTTCCTGAGAGAAAGCCTGATTTTAACACCAATAGAAAAACAAATTCAACAATCTCACTATTTTGGACGAACAGTACGAAACCAACCAGGCAAAATGTACTCAATCTGTAATAATTTGAGCTGTATTTTCCTTAAAATATCTTCTTATTTTAAAGCTGAGAAAATGTGAATTTTTTTTTCGGTTAATAAAAATTATCGGAGTATATTTATTGTAAACGTAGCGTAGAGCACAACTTAGGATATCTTTGATCATAGATCTTGTCAATTCTTTTAGAAATCCAGCGACATCTAACTCCCATTCGAGAGGTAGAAGAATCTTAGTTTTGTATTGGGTAAGAAAAAACATTCATGGTTCTACCAATATATATATATATCACTGTGCATAAGGATTAGACTCCACTCGTATTAGTACTAATTAAATTCGATTGTAGTTCATCTATATGCACATACAACAACCACCAAGTTGAAAAAGAACATACAACTTTGACAGCGTGTTTTTTAAAGAGATAAATATAAAAAACTGAATAATTCTTTCCTTTCAATAGTGTAATTAACCACCCTAATCGATAGCATCGCGAAATAAGGCGTATCAAGCAAATTAAAAGTTTAAAATATAAACACGTTCCTTATAAATCTATATTTCTTCTTCTTCGTCAGCACTACAGCCTAGTGCAGGCCAAGGCTTTCTCAATTAGCTGCCTCCAGGCAGGGCGACTTTATAAATCTATATAGATAAATTTTTTTAAAAAAAACTCAGTGATCATTATTCTATTTTACAGTAATGCAAAAAAAAAAAAAAAAAGAACGCTTTTACAATTTACTACTTTATGTTCAGCGCAGCATTTTCGGCTATTGTGCCATTAAATTAATTGTATTTGCGAGGACGAGATTTAATTTTTAAGTTTAAGTTTTGGAGGTAAATGAAGACACAACACAAAATATTACTATAATTACATCCACCAGTATATGAACAACCTGTCCAATATTAATTATTATGAATAGTGTTCGCACTTGCTCGAACCTATAAATAGAAGATCAAGTTCTGAAATGAAGAAAAATAGAGTTCAAGCGATGATAAATTGAGAATTACTTTTGTCGTATTTACATGCAATCTTGTCATATTTTTAAAAAATATAACTAATACGTTATTTTAGAAAATAGATTTAAAGAAAAATGCTAATAAATACGAATTTTACATTTTCAAACTATAATTCATTGAAATTTCTTCTGGGAAAGAGAATATTTCTCATCGATTAAAAAAAATATATGAATAAATACATTTTAATTTATCTTAAGCTTTCGAGCGTTGTTAAAATCTTACATACCTTACTCCCCCTTATTTCCTCCTTGGAATGTTCTAGCTAAAGTCGATAGTTCAAAATCTCTGATTTAATGTTCTTCATCAATGTTTGAATTTAATGACTCTTACTATATTTACAATTAGATTTGCCTAAAGTATATTAAAATAAGTTACGAAATGCTTTACGATTTTAAAATAAGCTGACATAAATCAAAACTAGATATTTTATTTCCCATTTCAATCACCTAGACGAAAGCATAGTTTAGTGAAATCCCGCTATAGTGAACACGGTTTACAGTGAACTCCCGGATATAGTGAACGAAATGTTTGCTACACACGAATAGTGTTATTTTTTTGTGGATATAGTGAATAAAAAAAAGAGAAAAAGTTCGATATTATGAAATTTTTTTCTGTCTTCAACTGATCTTTCTTCTTAATTTTTTTTTGGTAATAATTTTGAAACTTCTACTTCAAATAAATACATATACCGATCTAAAGCATGGAATGTCGCAATAAGCATTTTTTTCTTGTTTGCTTCATTATTGAATGGGTTCAACATTAAAAAAAAAAGCCGCAATCTTCCAGTATCTGAACAAATGCTTCAAGTCGAAGCAGATGAATTTGGTGAGACTACTTTTATGCTGACAGGTTGAAAAAGCGGAATAATTATAGGAGAAAAAATTCAGGAAAAATTATCGGAGTCAGGATATGTTTCCATATCTGATGTGGAGGATTGATCATGAGCTAATGATTACTATTTTTTTATATTTTGATTTTTGTACTCAAGACAAATAGTAATAAAAATCCAAAGTTAACACATTTTTGTTGCTACGTATTATTTTTCAGTCATTTTTGCATTTTATTTCATTGATCATTCAATTAAATAATAATATGTAATAAAAAGGGGGAGTCGGAAACCATTAGTTAAAATTGGTTGTGGATCGGATATAGTGAAGTCCCGGTAATAGTGATCCAAAATTTCGGTTCCTTGTAGGTTCACTATAGCGGGGTTTGACTGTAATATGAAAAAAAAATGAAATATCACATAGACGAAAATCGCATACCTATAAAAACAAATGATTTTATATATGTATACGATTTTCGAAATAGTTTTCATCATCGCCAGTTTATAAATGAAACTATACATCTAATTTTCTAATGAAGTTTTTCTACATCATTTTATTACTACCTTATAGTTAACTTGCTTCCGTACCTCTGAGAATCGAAACTTGAGATCAAAAATTCGTCAATTTCTCGATTGACAAGAGCCCTCAAATCTCATTTGGAGCACTGTACTTTATACTAGTTTTAATAGTTTCCTGCTTGCATTTTATGACCAAAATGAGTTTAGCGTCAATAAAAATTTCGACTAGTTTCCGACTAACTGAAATGCTTAAATGTTATGCCTAATAACGATAATCAAGTATAAATTATACATTAAGTACAAATTCACATATTTTGCATTTTAATTTTATATTGATATTTTGGATTCTAATTTTGTATCGATATTTTTTCAATTTTAATTTTATATTGATTTTTCCTAATTGATATTGTTATTTTATCCCCTTCATCGCTCACAAAAATAAAAGAAAAATTATGTTCTCATTTAATAAATTAAAAGTCTTTTTTTCATTTGATTGGATTTAATCAACAAAGAATATAAATTAACTTCTAAATAAAATGATGGATATCTGTATCAAAAGACATACCCGTTTTTTATATTTTTCTGTAATATTCATTCTTTAACAAAATTTTCAGGTGATTTAAATAAAATAATTTAAAGCAATTTAAATTGCACAATACTTCCTGATTTCAAAAAATTTTGGAAATGTTTTTCCCCTATAAGATTGAGTAGCTGAAAAATATAAGTACTACTAAATTTCAAAGAATTACAAAATTTACTAATTTAAATGACACTCTATAAGTAAATTGTGGATATAAAAATTACCTTTACTTCATCTTGAGAATTGCACTCATTTTATGCCCCCTTTCATAAATTTTTAAAAGAGTTTCAGAATAATAGTTTAAAAATAAATTCAGAATAATACTTTTAAAGTTAAATATTGAACATTCCCACGCTTAGCACAAGTCAGAAATAATGCTAAATTTGATAAATTTTTAAGAAGTTATTAAATTCAAAATATGACTCAACAAAACGTTTACCTATTTATCAAAATAAAAAAATGCCCCCCCTTTCTCTTTGACAAATCAAATTCGCATTGCTTATTTTTAACTTGCACATTTCGAACAAAAAAAATAGCTTATAAAATAATTACCTTTTAATCTTGTGAGGTTCTCTGTAGATATTCCATGATGTCAGACATTTTTTAAATGCATCGATTTCATCTACTCTCTCAATCGCCGTTTTAAATACAAATTCTGATGAAGTTTTTTTTTTCTTTTTTGCGTCTATAACTGTTGTTGGGAATTGCACCAACAATTTTGGTAGAACATCCGATTTAAAGTAGGAAAAAGAAAATTTAGTGAGTCTCTATTGCTTAATTATCAAGCACAGTTCACTCCGTGAAAACAAAGAGTTTTGACATAAGAATTTGGTCCGCTTGTGCCCCAACTAATTCGTCTATAATTTAT
This sequence comes from Parasteatoda tepidariorum, assembly GCF_043381705.1. Lineage (NCBI taxonomy): Eukaryota > Metazoa > Arthropoda > Arachnida > Araneae > Theridiidae > Parasteatoda > Parasteatoda tepidariorum. The sequence continues at coordinate 88,253,128 of NC_092212.1, read as the reverse complement.
TGCTTGGCCTCAAGTTTGCTTTTACCAAAATTGTTAAATGGAGCAAAGTTTGAAAATTATAGGGCATTATAGAAGCTAAATATAGGCTCCTATGTCTATACGGAAAGCGCACACACAAAAAAAGTTTTACATTACAATTTTTCCCCATTATGCCCCAATAAATCCGTCGATAATTTTAGAGCTCAGAGTTGTATTTACTTATATTGAATTAATAAATAAATGGGGCAAAGTATGAAAATTATTGGTTAATATAAAAGTAAAATGTAGTCCTTTATGTATATGCAAATTACAAAAAAAGAAGGTTCGACATTATAATTAGAATCCCTTACCCGAACTTTTTACCCGAAGACAAGCACTTTACGATAGAACAGTTTCACAAGGACTGATATCGAGCACAATCGGTCCCTACGCCGGCTAATCAAAGTGGTCACCCACCCGCTTACTGATCACTGCCAGTAATACTTGACTTCGGTATTCCATTGGGAACCGTTTCTTTACGATCAGTTCACTGCGGGACAAAAACTTGAGAAGGATAATGCAATGATACATTCAGGATGGCAATGGAATGCTTATCCGCAACTTTCAAGTTAGAGAGCATTTGGTGGAATGGTGAGACCACTTATCCAGGGAGGTCCCTTTTATCATTCTGTAAAAATTTCTTATTCTCTAAGTAACATTTGCTAGAATTTTCCCCAACCCAGAAAAGACACCTCATCTCGCTCAACTCCCAGAAGATATATTACAAACGAGTATTTTATTCATATTCTGCATGCATGCTTGTGTGCTGAATTACATGCATGTTCTCAATTACATGACATACATTCAATTACACAAGCACGGGTTTTAAGTCTTTATCATGTAGGTATGTAGGTGCTTTATTTACGTCGCACTAGCGCTGCACTATTGGCGACGGTCTGGGAAACATTCCTGAGGATAATTCGAAGACATGGCATCACAATTTTGATCCTCTTTAGAAGGGATGGCACACCCGTTTCGGTAGCCCGACGACCTGCACGCGAAATCGAGCACTTTAAGGTAGAACAGTTTAGCGAGGACCAATACCGCATAACCTCGGTCCCTACGTAGACTTATCCAAGTGGTCACCCACTCGCACACTGAGAGCAGCCAGTGAAACTTTACTTCGGTGATCTGCTGAGAACCATGTCTTAACGATCAGTCCACAGCGGAACACTTAAAAAGTAGGCCAAAAAGAATATTCCTAACCCTTCTCATATCCTATTTGTGTCACTATCGATTTTAGCGACACCTGTGCTAATGATCTAGGGTGACACGGACAAAAAAATTTTTTTTAACGATGTTTAATAAATATTTTTCATCATATGTATATATTTTTAGATATTTTGACACATACGCAACGATTTAAAGTTAATCCGAAAGTTCTCCTGTGAGCCCAAAAAACATAAAAAATCATTAAAATGTCCGCCAAATGACCCCCTCAAATGCAGTATTTAATATTAATTGGAAAGTAAAGGAGAACAATGTCTATAACTGAAATGGACAATAGTGTACTAAAAAAGTAGGCCAAAAAGAATACTCCCGACCATATATGGCAACGTTACTTTTAAAAAGTAACGAGTAAAAGTACAAGTATTTCTAAAAAAAGTAACGAGTAAAAAGTAAAAAGTTCTTATTTTAAAAAGTAACGAGTAAAAAGTACAAGTAAAAGTACAAGTACTAAACAAAAAAAGTAACGATTTAAAAGTACATTTCTAGGAAATCGAAAATTCAAAGTAACCTAAATTTTATTGAATAATATTCTTATGTTCTTTAGCGTTTTTGCAAAATTGTTGTTATTTATTTAATTATTTTTAATTTTTAAAGTTATGGACATTAATTTGTTTTTAAATTCGGAAGAATATTATAATGTAATTTTATAATGTAATTNACAATTTTGATCCTCTTTAGAAGGGATGGCACACCCGTTTCGGTAGCCCGACGACCTGCACGCGAAATCGAGCACTTTAAGGTAGAACAGTTTAGCGAGGACCAATACCGCATAACCTCGGTCCCTACGTAGACTTATCCAAGTGGTCACCCACTCGCACAAAGAGAGCAGCCAGCGAAACTTTACTTAGGTGATCTGCTGAGAACCATGTCTTAACGATCAGTTCACAGCGGAACACTTAAAAAGTAGGCCAAAAAGAATATTCCTAACCCTTCTCATATCCTATTTGTGTCACTATCGATTTTAGCGACACCTGTGCTAATGATCCAGGGTGACACAGACAAAATAAAAAAAATTTAAAGACGCTTAATAAATATTTTTCATCATAAGTATATATTTTTTGGATATTTTGACACCTACGCAAAGATTTAAAATTAATCCGAAAGTTCTCCTGTGAGACCAAAAAACATAAAAAATCATTAAAGTGTCCGCCAAATGACCTCCTCAAATGTAGTGCTTAATATTAATTAGAAAGCAAAGGAGAACAATGTCTATAACTGTTGTTGTTGTTCATTTACGTCGCACTAGAGCTGCACAATGGGCTATTGGCGACGGTCTGGGAAACATCTCTGAGGATGATCCGAAGACATGCCATCACAATTTTGATCCTCTGCGGAAGGGATGGCACCCCCGCTTTGGTAGCCCGACGACCTGCACGCGAAGTCGAGCACTTTACGGTACAACAGTTTAACGAGGACCAATACCGCACGGTCCCTACGCAGGCTGATTCAAGTGGTCACCCACCCGTACACTGACCGCAGCCAGTGTTGCTTGACTTCGGTGATCTGCTGGGAGCCGTGTCTTAACGATCAGTCCACTGCGGGACGTCTATAACTTAAATGGACAATAGTGTACTAAAAAAGTTAGCCATAAAGAATACTACCGACCCTTCTCATATCATATTATTATATCATATTAAATTTTTTCTCTTATAAAAATTAAGTTTTGTAAATATCTTTAATTAAATCTAAATCCATGTTTATAAATTATATGAAATTGAAGTGTACATTGCTTGAAAGTTTATTACAAAATTGTTTCTTAAACGTAAAGAATAATTAAATCTTACTTACCTAAATATTCCTTTTTATCATATCTATGACATAATATTTAAGAAAAATTAAATATTAGCCTAACAGAACTAATTTCGATTCATTGGTGTTTTTCCTCTAAACTATTGTCCAGTACACTAACTAAAATCTAAAATCTGTATTATTCAAAAGAATTGTTTTGGTGTGCCAGTTTAAATTCAAATCATTAAATTCAGAGAATTATTAAAACTTTCATTCGATTCTCAGACTAAACATATTTAGATGAATAAAACTTTATATCTGATTTAATTTTGGTATTACAAATTTTTAAATATTCCTTTTCAGTGTATTTCCACCCAATACATCATGCGTTACTTTCATATTTTAGAATCGATTGAAGTAAATGTGTGTGTGTGTGTGGGGGGGGTAATTTCTAATTCTACTGCTAAAATACACTTAATCTGAAGTTAAAGCAAAACTTAAGTAAAAAAGATTTGAGGAATTTATATCTAATAAACAAAATTCGTATCTCAAATTTGCAGGCTATTATTGAAAATAAACTAACTCTCAAACTTGTTTTAAAATCTTTTAAAAAAAAATTCCAGAGTCCAGGTCAAAATCGGTATTTATGAAATCAACATTTTAAAATTTCAAAACTCTTTGAGGTAACGAGATGCTTAGAACACACGGCATGAAATAGATAATTATGAATTAATCCCCACCTCACCAGTGAAATACTTATTAAATACCAGTTATAGTATTTAAGTTAACCCGTACTGTTCGAAATACCAATTATATCTTACTATTCCGGATCTATCGGTTCGTGTACCTATCACTTAAATTATTTAAAACCTTTCATGCTATAACGACTCGCTGTCTCGTCATAGTATCGCATTTTCCAAATTTTATTTTTGTCCCAATCTTAGTTAGCTTTGATAGAAAACAATTAATATTGTATAGTTAAGCTGGCACTTCACACATCAGGTCTTATTTTTATTTACGTAACTGTATTAAGATAAATTTTACTAAACAAATTTAAATTTAAATTTATAATTTGTTGATCATTTATATAGTATCTTTAGGCAATAACCATTCTATGTATTTATTTCAAATTTAAAAGAATTAATGTGCTTTATATATATATATATAAATTAACAGTTTAAATTCTTTTTACAGCCCTATAACTTAAACTGAAAGTAAAAGGTAGTGCCAATTTTATGTAAAATTGCAATCTTAAATCTGATTTAGTGAATCTGCCTTTTATATAAATTTACTTTAAGTTATATTTTAAAAAATTTAATTTTTTAAATTTTTCTGAAATTAAGTTTTAGGTGCAATAGAGACCTCTTAATTTTAAAATTAAAATCTTTTTTTCCTTAATTTTTTAAAAATATTTTTTAGCTACTATTTAAAATGACAAAATTGAGAATTAAATTTTAATGCACTCAAGTTCATTCTTTTTGTTCTGATACATATTTTTACAAGGAGAATTTTCAATAAATTATAAATATTCATGACTCTTGCATTGCGTAATTAAATATCTGATATATGATATATATGATGGCTTATTATACACTTTAAGAAATCCAGGTTAATATTTCGATTGATGTGTAAATAAAGTGCAAGTTTAATGTGAAATATTGCTAAAAGAAACTCTTTTGTAAATGTTGTTAGAGCTCCATGAAAAATAAGGAAGATATTGTTTAAAACTAATTTGCAAATGAGAGTAACATGTAATGCTTAGATGCAGTTTGAAATATATGTAATTATAAAATGTTTTAATAAAAATATTCGATCGACAAATTGGTTAGTTTTACTTTTCTTGTGTATAAGAATTTCTTTTTTTCCAGACTAATAAGTTGTTCAGTTCTAAATTACAACTTTGCAGATATTAATGATATTCAGAAATTTATCTTGGGATTTTATTTGAAATTTGTATTAGGGAAATATTATGATATTACTTGAACTAGTCTCTAAATACTTTTCGGACCCTTATCAAAGCAAATTTAGATTTCATCAGAACCGAATTTAGTTCAATGTTGAGACACTAGACAAGTATTTAGAAGAAATTTCATGCCTGTCAACATGAACACTTTTTAATCGCTTGAAAAACGTGCCACGAACATCATATTGCTTTTGTTCAGTGGCCCCCATCCCCCCCAAGCTCTTGGGTGCATTCACCCTCACCCAAAAAATTGCTCACTTCCCCCTTCCATGTTAGCTTGTTCGAAATAGTGCTACTTTGCTTGCATTCTACTCATAATATGACAAATGCAGACCTTGATCCTGATTGTGAATGCTGAAAATATGTTTAAGCAAAAATAAATAATTAAAAAAAGATGGCACAAAAAATAATTGAAAATGGGCCGACTAAAACTATTACAATAAAGGATAAGTTACTGATGGCACCTGTAGATTAATGAGCTCAGAAGTTTTAAACTAATAATTAAAAAAAAACAAGTTTATTGAAGTTACCAAACAATGCAGCAAATGCCAAGCAACAATCATCATGAGAGTAGGGAATTTTAGCACAATTAACCCTTTCAGGCAAATGTCCATTATAATAGACATGACTTCGAGATTTTTTTTTAGCCCTGTCAATCGCCGTTTTTTTTTTCAAAAAAAAATTATGCGAATGGTTCTTTATACCATTAAGAATGTAAACATATTTTTTAAAACAAATTTTCATTACCCATTTTTAAAAAAAATAATTTTTTTAATTTTTATTTTTTTGCTAGGAGAGAGCTTTTGAAGCGAAACTGTGGTAGGCATCATGTAGCACGGTGGACTGGAAGGTAGGCCACCACACGTGCAAGTTCGCCGCTGGAGGAAGGGGTCCAGGGTTCGAATCCCGGGAACGGACGAATTTTGAAAAAATTTTCTTTCTTTTTTTTGGCTTATTTTAAAATATATTATTTTTTAATGTGTTTTTCGATATTCTGGAATGTCCTGCATGTAGAAAATAATTTTTTTTATTGGGAAAGTGGAAAAAAAATTGGAAAAATCCACGAAAATCAGTTTATTTGCTCTTTTTCAACCCCTTCTGTAACAATTTGGATATTCTAGCATACATGGGGTGCTTTCTATGTGTGAAATCCAGCAAAGAAAACGTAATGGAATAATAAAAAAAAAAGAATAACAAAATGAAATGGCGCGAGTAAGGTTTAAATTTCGAGACCCCCTAGATCCCTTTGATATCAAGGTATAATTTTCAAACTCAGACCCTAAGTAGGGGTCTATGGTCCAAACATAACTGCCGAAAAAAAAATTTATAAACCGATTAAGGGGGTCTCAGAGGGCCCCTAAAGCTATATTGCGAAGATAAGAGGAGAGAGCTTTTGAATCGAATCTGTGGAAGGCTTCACGCATCACCGTGGCCTGGATGGTAGGCACCAGAAAGCAAGTTCGCTGCTGGAGGAAGGGGTCCCGGGTTCGAATCCCGGGGAAGAACAAATTTAAAAAAAAAAAAATTTCCTTTTTTTTTTGCTCATTTTAAAATATATTATTTTTTAATGCGTTTTTTGGTATTGTGAAGGCTCCTGCATGTAGGAAATAATTTTTTTTATTGGGAAAATGGGAAAAAACTGGAAAAAACCTGGAAAATCAGTTTATTTGATCTTTTTTTACTTCTTTTGTAACAATTTGGATATTCTAGCATGCATGAGGAGTTTTCTGTGTGTGAAATCCAGCAAAGAAAGCGTAATGGAATAATAAAAAAAAGAATAACAAAATAAAATGGCGCGAGTGAGGTTCAAATTTCGAGACCCCTTAGCTCCCCTTAAATATCAAGGTATAATTTACAAACTCAGACGCTAAGTAGGGATCTATGGTCCAAACATAACTGCCGAAAAAGAAATTTATAAACCAATTAGGGGGATGTCAGTGGGTCCCTAAAGGTATATTGCGAAGATAAGAGGAGAGAGCTTTTGAATCGAATCTGTGGAATGCTTCACGTATCACTGTGGCCTGGATGGTAGCCACCAGAAATGCAAGTTCGTTGCTGGAGGGAGGGGTCCTGGGTTCAAATCCCAGGAACGGACAAATTTTCAAAAAAATTTCTTTCTTTTTTTTGCTTATTTTAAAATATATTATTTTTTAATGTGTTTTTTCGATATTCTGGAGGGTCCTGCATGTAGGAAATATTTTTTTAATTGGGAAAATGGGAAAAAACTGGAAAAACCCAATAAAATCAGTTTATTTGATCTTTTTTTACTTCGTTTGTAACAATTTGGATATTCTAGCATGCATGAGGAGTTTTCTGTGTGTTAAATCCTGCAAAGAAAGCGTTATGGAATAATAAAAAAAAGAATAACAAAATAAAATGGCTCGAGTAAGGTTCAAATTTCGAGACCCCTTAGCTCCCTTAAATATCAAGGTATAATTTTCAAACTCAGATGCTGAGTAGGGGTGTATGGTCCAAACATGGCCCCAGAAAGGCTAGTTCGCTGCTGGAGGGAGGGGTCCTGGGTTCAAATCCCAGGGACGGACAAATTTTCAAAAATTTTCTTTCTTTTTTTTGTTGCTTATTTTAAAATATATTATTTTTTTAATGTGTTTTTCGATATTCTGGAAGGTCCTGCATGTAGGAAATATTTTTTTTATTGGGAAAATGGGAAAAAAAACTGGAAAAATCCAGAAAAATCAGTTTATTTGCTCTTTTTCGACTTCTTTTGTAACAATTTGGATATTCTAGCATGCATAAGGTGTTTTCTGTGTGTGAAATCCATTAAAGAAAGCGTAGTGGAATAATAAAAAAAAAAGAATAACCAAATAAAATGGCGCGAGTAAGGTTCAAATTTCGAGACCCCTAGATCCTTTTGATATCAAGGTATAACTTTCAAACTCAGACCCTAAGTAGGTGTCTATGGTCCAAACATAACTGCCGAAAAAAAAAATTTATAAACCAATTAAGGGGGTCCCAGAGGGCCCCTAAAGCTATATTGCGAAGATAAGAGGAGAGAGCTTTTGAAGCGTAACTGTGGTAGGCCTCACCTATCACCGTGGACTGGATGGTAGGCACCAGAAAAGCAAGTTCGCTGCTGGAGGGAGGGATCCTGGGTTCAAATCCCAGGGACGGACAAATTTTCAAAAAATTTTTTTTTTCTTTTTTTTGCTTATTTTGAAATATATTTTTTAATGCGTTTTTCGGTATTCCGGAGGGTCCTGCATGTAGGAAATAATTTTTATTTATTGAGAAAATGGGAAAAAACTGGAAAAATCCAGGAAAATCAGTTTATTTGCTGTTTTTCGACTTCTTTTGTAACAATTTTGATATTCTAGCATGCATGGGGTGTTTTCTGTGTGTGAAATCCAGCAAAGAAAGCGTAATGGAATAATAAAAAAAGAAGAAAAAGAAAATAAAATAGCGCGAGTAAGGTTCAAATTTCGAGACCCCCTAGCTCCCTTTTTTATCAAGATATAATTTTCAAACTCAGACCCTAATTAGAGGTCTATGGTTCAATCGTGGCCGCCGAAAAATTTTTTTATAAACGAATAAGGGGGGTCTCAGTGGGCCCCTAAACGTATAATGCGAAGATAAGAGGAGAGAGCTTTTGAAGCGAAACTGTGGTAGGCTTCACGTAATACCGTGGACTGGATGGTAGGCTCCACAAAAGCAAGTTTACTACTGGAGGAAGGTGTCCTGGGTTCGAATCCCAGGGACGGACAAATTTTCAGAAAAATTATTTCTTTTTTTTTTGCTTAATATATTTTTTTTTAATGCGTTTTTCGGTATTCTGGAGGGTCCTGCATGTAGGAAATATTTTTTTTTTATTGGGAAAAATTTTTGCCAAATTTTGTTTGGGAGTTTTGCTGTTGGATTGTGGGATCGCTCACGTATTTTGTGCGATTGTATGTAAGGGTGTTGCTGAATTGTATATAAGGGTGACCGCACATCCTCGGTCTGAGGGGAATTATCAACTTTCATCTATGTCAACCTTTATCTATCAAAAAGTACCTCTAGATAGAATCAAGTTAACATGTCTTATATACTAGTTCATTCGTTCGTTCTAGTGGAACTGGGAGTCTGAGGCCTTATGGCCCTTTGTCTTATATACTAGTAAATTGGTATTTAATATTTATAGTGGTAGTTACACCACATTACTCCCCTTCCAAAATTTTATCTCTGATAGAATTCGATGAACAATTACCACTAGTTGATTAATGCTTTTTTTTCATATTCATTTATATCATTTTCTGCTCATCATTTTTATATTTTTTATAGCATTTCGCTCATTATTTTCATTTTCTTTTACAGCATTTCGCTAATTTTTTTGTCTTCTATTCTTATAGCATTTTGCTTATTTTATTTTTCTTCTTCATTTTTGTTTATTACCGGTCCTTAGGAAAATTTGCCATAGAGAAACCTATGGTAATCTATGGCAACCTATGGCTACCATAGAAATTTGTATGGCAAGATACCATACGCCTGCGGTTATAATAGAGATTTGTATGGCACAATCCCATGAACTTATGGCTACCATAAAAATTTTTATGGTATGATACCATAGGCCAATAGTAACTATAGAGACCTGTATGGCATTTATATGGCACGTCACCATTCTCCTATGGCAACCATAGAAATTCGTATGGCAGTATACCATAGACCAATGGTAACCATAACGATTTGTATGGCAGTATACCATAGGCCAATGGTAACCACAAGGATTTGTATGGCACGTCACCATTGGTCTATGGCAATCATAGAAATTTGTATGGCAATATACCACAGGCCAATGGTAACCATAAAGATTCGTATAGCTATTTTATTTTTTTAAGCAAATCAACTGTTTAATATTGTTCATCCATCAATATTGGCAAGTTCTTATCACGTCCGGGTCACCATTGTGGAAATTGTAATTATGGACTATGTCAGCTTTTATCTATCAAATGGTACCTCAAGATAGAATCAAGTTAACATGTCTTATATACTAGTAAATTGGTATTTAATATTTATAGTGGTAGTTACACCACAGGTCCCTACGCTAACTGATCATCCACCAGTACACTGACCGCAGCCAGTGATGCTTGACTTCGGTGATCCGCTGGGAACCGTATCTTAACGATCAGTCCACTGCGGGACCATTTTATAATGAATAAGTGTAAGTATAAACAAAAGTTTCCGAAAAACAATGTAAATCGATGTATGCAAGCACGCTTTTCTGGTCAGGTTAGCGTCATTTTCCGCAATAAGTTGTCAAATCTTGTAGTTCTGCTTTAAGGAAAGTTTTGGCAGCGAAATGGCTGTGAAGTGAGCCTATATAATTCAGGGACTCTTAAAATCACAACATGTCTCACGTGTTGCGAGTGTATGCTAGTTATAAATATGATTAGTATTGTCAAAAGATAAAGTATTATTCATTTTCTTTTAGTCCCGCAATGGACTGATCGTTTAGACACGGTTCTCAGCAGATCACCTAAGTCAAGGGCGAGCATCAATGGATGCGGTAAGTATGTGGGTGGGTGATCACCTTGATCAGTCTGTATAGGGACCGAGGGTGTGCGGTATTGATCCTAGTTGAACTGATTCTACCGTAAAGTGGTCGACTTTGCGCGCATGTCGTCAAGCTACCGAGGCGGAGGTGCCATCCCCTCTGCAGAGGATCAAAATTGTGATGGCATGTTTTCGGATCATCCTCATGGATGTTTTTCAGACCGTCGCTAATAACCCATTGTGCAGCTCTAGTGCGACATAAATGAATGTGAACAACAACTATGACAACATTTTTTTCTTAGGTTTTACTTCGGTGTTCTTCTGCAACAATTCTTTACGATCAGTCACTTACGATAAACGAAAATACAGAAATAGGCAGCTAAAGTCGAAATAGTTTCTCTATAATTGGTTAATTGATTGAAATTTGTTGATAATTTTTTTGGTCATTTTCAATTGTCATATGATGAGTGTTAAAATCTTTTTCTTAGATGATGTTTGTACATAATATCTAGTTATTAATTTTCTCTCTGAACTAAAATATTAATCTAAAATGGCTTTCAGACAAGATTCTTGGTGAGAATGTGCCAATTTCTTTTTTTATTCTTAAATATGTACGATATAAGTGGCATGTCCATGTAAATTTCTCAGTTTCTTTACTTTATATATTATATGCATTTCTAACGGATCATTACAAATTGCGTAATTCTAAATGTTATTTCTTTTATATATACCCACTTTTATAGGTTTTTTTATTAATATATAAAAGCAAGATCACTCATCTAATTTTTCTCATTAGGAAGGGTGAAAAAAAAAGTCTTTCAAGTAGACTGAAAAAGAAAAAATAATATTATTTTGGCAGAATGTTTTTCGAATTACTTGGGAGTACATTTGGTGCTGTGATATATGACTAATATCACATACTGTAGTCTTTTTGTAGGAAGATATCCTTATCTTAACCAAAAAAGTTGCAAATTTTGGCGACAACGAGAGTCTTTTAATGATTACAGAAAGGCTCATAGCCAAATCACGACTTATTGTTAATTTTGAAATTCTTGCAAGAACAAAAATTCTTTTACTCCTTTATCATGGTAGTTGGTGCAAACTGGTGCTGATAAGAAAATATTCTACTGCCTTAAGAACATACTTTTTTTAAACTTCATGCCATGTCTCTTTTAGGTTTTGTGCCTTGTACATTATTTATGTCAGAAAATAATCAAAATTTTGATTAGGCGATAAAATAGCAATTAAATTTGTTTAGAACGATGTAATTTGTAATTGCAAAGCTATAGTTGAAATTTTAAAACATCAGCTAGTCTAAAAATGGTTAAAAGCTAGTTAAAATTGTTATGTTCATTATTGTTATGTTAATTGCTACAAAATAGACTGTTAAAAATATTGAATAATTTTATTGTGCTGATATTAAATAGAAAATAATAAATACACAACTATGATGAACACTACAAGTGGAAGTTTACTTTAAAAAACTGTTATTCAATTCGACCACGTCTTCATTAATTACTAAAGATAATCTTTTATGTCATTGTCTGATGCCGCCACGAATTATTTTCAGGGGTAATTTGTCCCATCACGCAATTAAAAAGCTCTGAGAGTGTCCTAACTTCTGTGCTGCTTATCATTAATTATAGAATCTAGAATCCCCCTAACACTATAATGTAAAAGATTTAGATCCAGTGAAGATGGGGGTCACTGTTCTGCCTTAATAAATTTCAAAAGATTGAGCCAAGCCATATGGCTCGGTGTTACGGTGCAGAATCTTGCTGAAATATTCTATCAGGTTTTGAATGCAGCATGTGGCAATAAATGTGTAGTCAATGCTTCCTTTTTGTAATGTTCAGCGTTGATTTTTACCCCTTCATCAATGAATTTCAGAGGAAATTTTCTTACATTACAGAATTCTTATTCTGAAAGTGTTGCACAGTTCGTGCACTTTCAGGTATTTCATCAAAGGTTGTTGAGCGTGCAACATTATTCTTAGCATTATGACTTTGCTCTGTGCAAAATATTTTCTCAGAAAAGATAATTCTGTCAACACATTTGTTACTGTGCCGGTTCAGCAATTTCTTACATTTTTGTAACCTTCCTTTTTAAATTTTTGTGTTGTCAAACCTTGAACTTTTCTTTTGCGATCAGGGCTAAAACCAGGTCTTCATTTAATATAACTTGCATAGTTCTCCAACTCACTTCAGCAGCTATTTTACTGAAGAATTAAAATTGATTTCTATTTTTTCACAGTATTTAGTATCCACCCTGTACTAAGAGAAGATTCTTTTGATGAAATGTCATGAAGTGTAAAAAGAAGTTTTTGATATCAAACAACACTTTGGATTCTAAATATCTATTCATCTGAATATCTATTCATTATTGTATATTTTATTTAGGATGGCTTCATATAATTCTTGTGAAAGTCTTGCTAGAGAAATTATGGAAAAGATATCTTATCGTAATCAGCAACCTAAAAATAGCGTAGCCAGTGGTAAGGTTAGTTCCTTTCAAAATTTTATCTATTTTTTTTGTTGTTGTTGTTCTTGTTGAAAATTCCTTTAGTCACATGGGATTGCTCTACGTATCCATTGACTAAGATTGGTTGAGGGTAATTATTACCACTAGTAACTGTTTTATTTCAATCTTTTTAATATCTCCTTTAAAACAAAATAAAGTGAAATTTTTCGGAAATTTTCTGACTTACTAAGAAAATAGAAAAAGTGGTTATCCAACTAAAAATCTGAAAGAGCTAATATTTGATGTAATTTTTAACCCATGTGACTAAAATATGTTTTTGTTGTAATTTCTCTCTTATTGTTGATTGGACAGTTATGACCACTAATGCTTATATTTGAACAATGAAGATTTTTATATTCACAGAGTTTTAAAGTGTAGTGATGGTCATTATTGTCCATTGGAGTATCAACAAAAAATTTGAGTGTTTTTTTTTTCATTAAACAGCTGTTTGTTCAAATTGAAAAGTAGATAAACTTCCAGATCCTGAATGGTTATTTTCTTTCATATTGGTAAAAACCGTCCCGAAAGTTCTTGTCGAAGAAACTCTTATATAATTACAATCTAATTTAAATAATTGTTCCTATTTACTAGCTTTTAATACATCATTTAGAAATAAGTAAAAATTACAAACAACAATTGGAAAGAAGAATAAATTGATTCTTAAGAAATAAAAACAACTGTTTTTTTTCAATGCTTTTTATTAAGAACTTTAGCAGAACTTAATTTAATAATACAATTGAATTAACAACGCATCATAATCAGCTCTACCTGTTCTAATTCTAATAGCATACTAACTTCGATAATCATCTATTCGGTATGAATTTTTAAAACATCTGTGAATTAATATACTAAAGATATTTATACATAAATATTTTTATACAGTATTTATTTTTACATATTTAATAATAAAATGAGTAAATTTATTGAATAAACTTATTAATTTTTAGTTGTGAGTATTGTACAATGCATATTGCAGGATTGTATGAGTATTGCACGATTGTATCTGCAAAATGCCAACGATTGATTGCCAACGCCCGGTGGCTGAGTGGTAGTGCTCCACTCTCCCATGCCACAGATCCGGGTTCGATCCTCGGGCCGGGCAAGATTGACTCAGTCTATCATCCCTTCCATGGGTCAATAAATGAGTACCAAGCATGCTTTGGAACTAAACACTGGGGGTTTCGCGTTCCTCTGACCTCCTAACCGGAACATCTGCTCCCCAGACCCCTAGGTCAAGAAAACTGAGAGGGGCAGAGTAGGCCATAGCCCTCTATGGGCTGTCCCGCTTCTGAGTTTAGTTTAGTTTAATAAGATTGCCGGATTACAAAATATGAAAAAATAAGAGTAAATAGATGGTTCTTTTATGGGGCATTCTTACTGAATCGGGTTTGTTTTGTTTGTTACGTGCCTCCCAAAAGTGATTGCTACACAGAGGTGGTCTTTCCTGATGGTTGCACTGTATATATATACATACAGGGGTCTCTCTGAGCCGAATTTACTACCGTTTAGCACTACCTTCACAAATTCAACTTTAGGGAAAACGGTAGTTTCACAAAATACTTTTTCTTAAAATTTTATTTTTACCATGTTTTTGTGTTCATTTTTTAATATAATATTTATTTTTCACAAATTATGTCTAAATTTTCACAAAAAGGTACCTTTCAGAAAAACCTAGACAGACCCCTGATATATATATATACATACATACACTCTGGATGATCATTTCATAAAGGAACAATTAGTATACGTTGGGTCTACCGCTCTAGAAGACTACATGGGGAAATGAACATTGTACCGTTTGTTTACTGACTTAATGACTGGCACGGTGATTCAGCTGGGTTAATATTAAGGTTCTCTAATTACGTTAAATATGACTCATTATTTGAAATTGCGTGTACACTAACGGCATACCTAGTCCTCATTCAAGATTATTTGTCGTTTGAAGTTTGTGCTGACAAATAGTCTGAAAAAAGTGAGTGATCAGGCAAAGGACAAATAATTTTAAACAAGATGGTGCATATAGAAGTGAGGGTGTGTAATAATCAGTGTTTTCATCTCAGAAAAAAAATGGGTGAGAATTTCTCACCCTTTCTCAAAAACAGGGTGAGATTTCAAAAAGTTAAGTGAGATTTCAAAAATTAAAAAAAAAAAAAAAAACACAAAGAGACTTGAAAAAAAAAATCATTTCTTTAATTATAATGCATTTTTAACATCTTCTAATTTTTAAAGCATTGAATATTTTTGCTGCATCATCATATGGAAAATGTTCTACATCTACTTTTTCATCAGCTATTCTCATTAGGTTGCTCAAATGCGTATTTGTTTCGTTTTGATCGTTTCTACCCACATTTGTTTCATTTTCATTTGTCCGTTTCGGAGTAGAAGATATTGGCTTTACAAGGTATTTGTCCATCTTACATTAACGAGCAAAAAATTTGAACGTCTTACATGAAGAAACCTTACCTACGGTAAACACGTGGTTGCAGAGAAATGCGTTCTGAAAGAGGTTCCGTGGTTCGGAAGGATGGTGTTCTGTTGTTCTTAAAGGTTCTGAACAATACTGGTAAATAGGGAAGCTAGATAATGGGGCAGATGTTGAAAATAATAAAAGATCCAGGAAGAAAAGTGAAACGGATTTTATTCTAAATGGCGCAAATGAGAAATTTTTTTCAAAATGCGAGAAATTCGCGAATTTTGAAATTTTTTTATAGAATGCGCGAATTTCTCGCGGTAATCATTTTTTAATGCGAGAATATTAAAAAATATGCGAGATTCTCGCGTTCTCGCGCTGTAGTGAAAACACTGATAATTGTATCTATGTAGCCGGTAAAGCCAAACATTAGCTGAACTTGGCAAGTCTATCAAATCAATAAGTCAGTAAATGGACTACATACAGTCCCTGGCTAAGTTATTAGACACACTCTAAGATTCTATGCTAAATCTTAATTATGAGGTGATACTATACAGCTTTATGCGACTGTTTGCGCTTGCTTATGCTCGTGTATCAATGGGTTAAATTAGACGATATGTAATATCAATTCGATGATTGGATAAATTACACGATATATTCTATAAATATAGAATCATTTATATTATCAAACATTATATTAGTATATTATAATAATTAGACCAAGTTATTAGACACACTTGTAATGTTTTAATAATTGCATGTTTTCCACGAGTTTATATACAATACTTTCATATTTAAACATACATGTGATGGGTTTTTATTCCGGAGATTTTTTATATACTTAATATCTGTATTTATTTTTAACTTATTGCATGACAATGTTAACCAATTATTACACGATCATAAACAAGTGTAAACAGTCCCGTAAGAACACTAAAGCTGTATAGCAACAACTGATAATTAAGATTTTAACATAGAATCTTATAGTGCATCTAATAATATGGCGAGGGGCTGTAATGCTCATTTTACCATATAGGCTTTGGGAGTCGCGGGCCAACAACCTGCTACTTCTAATTCATACTTATTGTTATAAATAATAATAATTATTTTTACTGTCTAGGCGAGTGCTCAGGCCAGGAAATTAATGAAGAAATTCAGTGACAATTTATCAAGCTTAAAGCAAACATTGCTTGCCTCAAAAGATTTACTGTATGTTTTATTTCTTTTTGGTTTTATTTCTGCTAATGAATGAGTTATTAATAACTTTTTATCTATATTTTTAATGTTTATTGTATTAAATTGTATTGTGCAACAGATTTTATTAGTGTTACTTTTAATTGATTACTTAATATCTAATAATCTAATCAATTAATCTTGCAATAATTCTTCATTTTTTTCTTGACTAATATAAGGATGTAATGTAAATAGTAAAGGCCCGGATTTTGATAATTTTTCACTTTTATTTTTTTTTTAAATTTTTTTTACTCTTTCTCTTGAATGGCACTAAAACTTAGGAGTACCTTTCTTTTAAATGTTAAGATTTATTTGCTAATACATCATTTTTAATGAAATTTTTCTAATAAATTTTTTTATTATCTCCTTTTTCCTTTTATAAAAGCACTTAAAGGTGCTTTTTTCATTGGGTGTTTTTAAAAAGTGCTTCATTTTCCCTTTTCTAAAATGAGATTTTTTCTGCATGTATTATGCAAAAGCGTGCTATTCACATTGTTCTATTCAACGTTTTCACAATTTATTCAGCCACAATCTCTTTCGGCTTACCGTCAGTCCATAGTGTAGGAAAGTGCCAATCATTTTACAAGTTTAATGAAATACTTGGAAGTCTGCACGTGTGTCTACCGGGCTGGGTTCGGCGAGATTATTGCACTTTTATGCAACTCTGCTGCATTGCAATTGCGAAATGCAACTCTGCTGCATTTCGCAAGATATTCTCAATTTCAGGCTTCATTTTCCACCCTCTGATATCAAACCGAAAAATCTCTCGAGCATTTAATAATAGTTCTTTGTCAGAAACTAGTTATTTTATCATGATCACGTAAAATCTTTGAAAATTAGTTTGCATTTTGTTAATGTATATAGTGCTTAAAAATATAGTTTGAGTGCTTAAAAAGTACTTAAAAGGTGTTTATTTTTTGTTGAAGGAATTAGCTAGGCAACCTGATGCTGTAAATCTCAATATCGTTCACGATATTGATTTCTCCATACAAGACTTTTTTTTTCCTTCTCACATTTCACATTAGTTTCAAACTTTTCAAGAATATCAATAATGTTTTAATGCAATCTTATGTAAGTTTAAAAAAAGGAAATAATGTTTGAGATTTAAGTTCTTGTTTGATTTTAAGGCATATATTTCTTTTTCTTTTAAATCTCTATTTAAGGCATTTAGTGATTTTAAGATCATCAATGTCTGGCTTCTAGTATTTAGTATGATGTAATTCAATACATGGTTACATTGAATGCTTAGATGTTTTATTTTAATCAAACATTATTTCCATAATATTAAAGTGAATTGAAATTAACAACTTTTTTACTTATAAAATGTGAACTTTCTGAGTGTACAAATTAATTATTTGAATGAAATAAAATAACCAGACAGAACAAGACTCGAATTTAAATTGACTTTGTGCTTTCTTAACGCTAAGCATACCAACACTTTACAATACAATACAATACATCTTACAATAACTTTTGACTGGTTATGGTATGTTTAGTGTAAATATTTTTGTTATTAAGTTATAAACCAAATAATAGAATAATATATTTTAAGGGGTCACAGTATAATAAAAATGACCAAAATATCGATTTTTTTTATTGCTTATAATAAAACTTCAAATGATTTCAAATGCACTGGAAAAAAAAATCATCTCTCAATCTAAATTTTTAAAAAAGTTATGAATGATTTTAAATTGTCCTAATACGGAAACTTGCTTAGCAGACGGATTTTAAAGTGATTTTTCTCATAGATGATAATTTTGTGTTTTAATCTTAATCAAATCCCTCAGGAATTTTTTCTATTTAAGGTAAAGCTTTGAAGTAAAGTTTATTATCTTAAGTATAATACACTTATTTAAACTGTGCATGGAATAAGCATTTTAGGAGGTATTGAATTTTTACATCATGTTATATATCTAACCGGAATTTTTTTTTCCTACTCTTTTACAAAATAATCTATAAAAATATTCTAATTGATATATTAACAAATGAATGCACAAATTTGTTGAGATGAATATTGTAAGCATGAAGAAAAAAAAATTTCTGAAAATATGTTAAAATAAAAAAGCCTTAGGGATTTAAAAATTGTTAATTTTTTCAAATTTTTTTTAAATTTGAAAAAAATAAAACAATTTAATTATTTTTTTAAGACTGAAGATAAATTATTGATTATAAATTAAATGAGCATGTAAAGCATCCGCAAAATGAGTGATTATACCTTTATTTAAAAAAAGTGTTTCAAAGGTACTGTGACCCCTTAAGCTTGTTTGAATAAGTTCATTTATTTATTTTTGTGGCTTATTTTTAGTTTTCAAAAATTTAAAAAATGTATAATTGTTCTGATTTGTTTAAATTGTTCTGCACTCTAAAATAGTGCTGTTATGTAGCAGCACCTACTTGGTCTTAGGAAGAAAAAAAAATTCTAATTTTCAAGAGAGCACTTAGTTCAGAGAGTTCTTAGCAATCTTACAATTTTTCTTTTATAAATTCAATATGTTTTGTATCATAAATATGTTTCCCATAAGTTATCAAAATAGAATATAGATATTTTTACATCATTCACATAGATATTTACTTCACGTAGATATTTTTTTTATTAAATTAGCAGTATCGTTTATTCCCCTTGAAGTAATTTTTAGATATTGATGAGAAATAAATAATTTTAAGATAATATTAATCTTTAAATTATTTGGAGAAAAAGAAACACAGATATTTACAAGTAGTTTGTTTGTGCTTAAGATAATGAAATTATTAAAACAATATTTTGAAATCTTGCTTTAAAGAATTTCTATAGTTATTGCAGAATGTTTGCAATTTTACCATCAATCACACTAAAGGTTTCATTTGACTCCTCAAAAAAACTTTTTATTAAAATCTATTTCCATCATATAAAAGAACAATTACATTGATGAAATTAATTTGTGCATTCCATGCTTGTAATAAAACAGGGATAGCACGTACTGTAAAAAAAAAAAATTCCCTTTAGGAATTAGTCATGGAAGAAATAGGTTTCTTCTAACCCACTATAGGGTTGCCACTCCACAGAGAGAATAGGGAAAATACAGGGAATTCACCTAAAACAACAGAGGTAATGCAGGAATTTGTTTCTTATTTTTGTCTTTTAAAAAATGGTGACAACTCAAAGCGTATTCTATGACAGTAGTTTCCAACTGGCGGCCTGAGGGCGGCATCCGGCTCACGAACTAAAATATATTAGTTGTCATTTTTTTGCAGACAATTTTCATAAAAACTCTATATGGGTTTAAAATACTTTTCTCGTTAATAAAAACCTAATTTCTTCATTTCTGTGAAATTTAACATACCAACGGTATAAAAAAAATTTTATTTCTCATGTTTTGCATCCAAGAAAATATTTATTCAAATACAAAAATAATCGTGTATGTTACTCTTTTTTATTTATTTATTATTTTTTTTTTTGGTATTTTGTCAATATAATTTAGCATATGCGTATCAGAAATTTTCTCAAAGAAATTCTCTAATTTAACTTTTTGAAACCACTCATTTTGGATGAAAATATTTGAACACACATTTGTAAATTTTAAATTTAAAATGTAAATATCTATTCTCTGGTGGTTGTAGCAGACAAACCTCAATTTTTTCATTGAACATTTTGTGTGCTACTATGTAAGTTTTAATACCTACCTTTTTAAAATTTTATATCTTAAAGATTAGATATCTGTTGCACATTAATTGTTTAATACATAGGTGCACATTAAAGTTATTGTAGCCTAAATTTTTTAATATGCAATTAAATATTTTTAAAAATCAACTTCATATTTTAATTTGTAATTCAATACTTTTGTTTTGTATAACCTGGTAAAAATCTGAAGTAATATTTAATGCTCCTTCAAACATAAAAAGAGTCCTATATAAAATTTTGGTAAATTTGCTGCCCGCCATTTGATTTGTGTTTTTAATTGTAGCCCCCGACTTCGTGTAAGTTGGAAACCCCTGATCTATGGGATATTTAACTATGATATTTCAGCTATACTAAGCTATTTGCTATAGCATTATTTAAGTACGTCTAGTTTAAGCAATATTATTGATTTTCGAGCTATTTAATATGTTATTATAAACTGTGTGGAATTAATTAGAAAAAAGATGAATAATAAATTATATTATATAATTATTTAATAATTATATGAAGAACTTTTAAAATATCTTAACCAGTCTTCATTAATACCACTAAATTAACAAATCACAAACTAAATGTATACATTATCACAAATCACATATTAAATTCACAATTACAAATAGCTCTAATTTATTCAAATGCTGTGAAGATTCAAATTGATATTTAAATAATTTATACAGACTTTAAACTTCTGTATATAACTAAAATAAATTATATGGAAGCAGTAAATTTTTTCAAAGTGAAAAACTTTTTAGTACTATATTAAATTTGATGTGTTCAAATTTAAGCTATTGCATGGTTCAAATATTGTGTGTAAATTTCTGTAGAAAAGAAAATAATTTTTTCTTCTTTCTACTTTTCAAAAGAAAAATCTTTCTGCGAGAGCTGTAAAGTTTTGCGATATAANTGCCTGTGTTGGTGGATCCGGTTTTGATGTCATCTTATCAAGCTTCTGCAAATCTGATTTCTTTAATTTGCTTGGCCGTCCACTTCTTTTTGTCTTTGCATTATTTTGCATCAATCCGAGTTTTGAATTCTTGATGCGACTGATATGACTGAGTGAAATCGAAGTACCTTTCTTTTTAAAATGGGTTTGCATAATCCTGTGGCTCCATTGAAGTTCTAAAAATGCTTTTACTTGACCAATTAGCTTTTTGTCAAATTTCTTCAAAGGTATCTTTGTGATTTTATGAAATAGCATTGCAATTGAAAGTCTAATAGCAGAGCTTTAGATCAGTATGCTATATATGTAAAAAGGTTTTAAAACTTTAGTGGTAGATAAACACAAAAGTGATCCCTATACTTTTTTGTTGCCCTGTAAATTGAAAAGTACTCAAGAAAATATCGGGTGTAAAGAAGCAAAAATTTGGTGAAATAATATGAGTAGAAGTTTGAGAACTTTTAAAGAACATGTGTTTTTCAGAAGTAAAGTTTTATTCTAAATAGTATTCACTTGTCAAATTAACTTGTCATTTTGACTTAATAATCTTGAACAAATATTTCTTTCAGATTATGCAAAAAATTCAAAATTAAAATTTACATGTAAGGCAGGCTGTTTATAAAATTATATTAAAATTTATTGAATGAATTTAATTATTTATATTGGTAAAGTAATTTTTAACTGATTATTTTTTAAAAGGACGGAAGGGGAGTTTGAAAGACGAGAGAGACTCATTGATGGCCTAAACAATAAGAATACTCAAATCAATGACGCCTTCAGTGGCAGAGAAGAGGGTGGAAACAGGTATTTATTTGCTTTGTTTTGCATATTTTTTGCATTTAGTATTTATTTCTATTTATATTTTTTGCACATAAATGTTAATTTAATTTATTTTTGAAATAACTAAAATTAAATATTGACTTTATAATAGGAGGGCTACTTTTTTTCTCAACCAGAACACAATAGAAACCACAGAGGAAATAAATAATGTTTTATTTGCAATATTAATCTACACACCTTTTACAGTAATTCCTTTATACCTCCTTTCCATAAACCCATTTTGCACATTGTTTTTACTGCTGTTTTTTATGGTTTTACATGCTTTTTCATTGTTTTTTTTTCTTTTTCTAAAGATGTTTTCCTTTTCTTTTTTTTATCACTTGGGAAAGAAACATAATTTTCCTCTTGATTTTTACAATTTTAAGAAAAATATTACTATTTTTTATTATTATTTACTGTGTACATCTTTTAATAATAATAAAAAAAATCCTTAAATGAAGAAAAATACCAAATTAAGAATATTAGTGATATCTCATTGATGAATGGTCAGTTTAGAAATTAATGCTCTTTAGATTTTTGGCATAGACATATTGTTCATCACTTACAGATGAATAAATAAAATATTTGCCTAACTTTTGGTCAAATTTTTTTTTTTTATAATATATTTTTTTGCAGTCTGGTTTTATATAATCACGAAAACTTTAGATATAACTTTTTTAATCTTAATTTCTGATGTATACATTATCAATACTCATATTTGTTTTTTTTTATGAATTTAAAAATATTTATTAACTAAACTCAGTGGCGCTACAGCCCATAGAGGGCCAGGGCCTACTTTGCTCATCTTAGTTCTCAGCTACCTTGGGCTCTGGGATGCAGGAGCAGATGTTCTGGTTAAGTAGTCACAGTCAGCCTATCACGGAATCCCCCAGTGCTTAGTCCCCAAGCGTGCTTGGTACTCATTTTATTGACCCATTGAAGGGAAGAAAGGGTGGATCAACTTTACCCGGTTCCAAGGATCCAACCCAGGATCTGTGGCACGTGATCACTCAGCCACTGGATGTCAATTTTTTTTTAAATATTTTGAAAATATTTGAAATTTGTAAACTTTAATTTCTCTTGAACGAATAATTCATTTTTTAGAAATTTTTTAACAGTCTACAATCTTCCAATTTGTGATCTCTGAACATTCTACAACTAAATGCAAGTTTTGCAGCTTTTCTGTACTCCTAGTCTATTTTCTAATTTAGTGTGAATATATGAAAAGTTTAACAATCAATTCAGCCAACTTTTATCACTTGATGAAGCATTCATTATTAATGAAATACACCGAAAATCATATTGCAAAAAAGGAAGTTATTGAAGGAAGAATGGCATACTCATGTAAAAAAAATTTTTCTTGTTTATTAGCAGCTAAAAAATATTGGAATAATTCTCAGTGTTACATTGCATAATTTGTTTTTCCTTGATGCGGGTGTTTGATCAGTCTAAATAAAAGTCTTGAATGTTTAAATATAACTCTTTTATTCTTTGATTTGACCATCAATAGGTAAAATTATAATATGAATGTGCCTATTACTGGATGAATGAAGAGAGAATTTATAATTTAGATAGGAACCGTTGTTAGTAGAATAATTGTTAGTGGATCCAGAACCATTGTTGGTGGATCCAGAAATTCAGAAGTCTGAAGGATTGGTAGTTTCCAGAGTCTAGCGGAATCACTGTAGATATAAAATTATACTTTATATAAATGTTTTTGACACATTCAATGATTTTTTTTAAGTGTTTGAACTAATGATTCTTTTTTTTAAAAAATAAATAAGATGATTTAAATCTTACCAAACCTACATAATTCTAATCAAGTTTAGGATGTCATGTAAAATCACTGATTTATAGAGAAAGTATGGTATGAAATAAAATTTTTCAAGGGATCTTAACATGCGAAGATTTCATTTATTCATTCATGTGTTTCATCATTATTTTTGAAAAAGCTATTTGAAACTTATGGAATTACAAAACAAAACCTAAAATTTGAATAAAGTTATTGTGTATAGGATGCGGAAGAAAAAACGAATCACCCTGAATAACTTTTGATCTAATGATGTACTGGCACTTAAACTTAAGATTTCAAAGGGGTGACCTGAAATATAGTAATCAGGTAGTGTAGACAATAATATAAGTTACAAAATCAAATGTAAAAAATACTTTTTTGACCAAATTGGACATCTGACCCTCAAAATATGGAAGGTAGCCGTAGTCTGAAAAAATATGGTCCCAAAAGTTTGTATCCCTTAATGTTAATTTTACTTGTGTATTTTGCCATACCTGGAGAACTGTTAAGGTGAATTGAAAAATTTTTGTACACATTTCATTTATGCAAAAATAATTTCATACAAAAAAACAATTTTTAATAATTTTATTAATTTATATACAGGGTTCTGTCTAGGATAAATTTACTACTGTTTAGCGGTACCTTCACAAATTTAACTTTAGGAAAAACGGTAATTTCACAAAATACTTTTTCTTAAAATTTAATTTTTGTATCTCGAAAAAAAGGATAAATCCATATTTTTACCATATTTTTGTGTTTATTTTTTAATATAATTTTTAATTTTCACAAATTACGCCTAAATTTTCACAAGTTATGTCTAAATTTTCACAAAATAGGTACCTCTCAGAAGAACCTAGACAGACCCCTGATATAAAAATAATCAAAAAATATTTGAATGTATGTTTAGAAATTTCTACATCCTTTTAAAGAATGCAATTTTATATCGCAATATTTTTTCAAAATTGGTGGAAATAGTTCCTGACAATTCCAATTTTAAATAACTGACACTTTTAGCCAACTATTATCAAATAGAATAATAAAAAACAATAAATAATTATTAAAAATTATTATCGAATATAACATTTTCTAATGGTTGGCAAAATATGCAAAAAATAAATAAAGGTTCAAACCTCTCTAGGTTAGACAGCTCCCCTGGACCATATTTCACGGATTGTGCTCACTTCTTTTATTTTGAAGTTAAGAAATCACAATCAGTTGAAAAAACGTATGTTTATTTGGAAAAAGTGTGTTTTTAGAATTAAAGAAGTATAATTTGACTCTGAGTCCTTAAATATATTTTATTATGTTTCTTAACTACAGGTTTTGTGGATAGATCTGCTGTATTTTTCAAATTTGTAACATATTTCAGTTTAAAGAATTTATTGTTAACTTTTTGTATCATCAACTGTGAACATACATCATTATGTTTACTTTGAGAGTTCTCAATTTCAGATTAAGAAAAATCAATAGCAGCACTATTATCACCAAACAAACAAACAAACACTGAAATAGAATTTTTGTACAGATTATTGCTTGCTAGCTTGAATATTTAAATTAAGTATTACTAATACATAATGAGGCGATTCTCATTTATGGAAATGAGTTCCAAACTTTTTTTGTTCTAAAATGTTCAGTTTATTTTTATTCAGAACTCTCTTTTAAAATTAATTTTAAAAAATCTTTTAACTATCTTTGATTAATTAAATGCCTATTGATATTTAAAATTATAAGTAAACATAATACATAACATATCAGGTATGTTTAATGTCAATCATAACTGGAAAATATTGCAGTTTTTCTATTTTGATGAGTATAAAATTTTCCTTTGCCTACATTATGCAACAATTATCATGAAATTAGTATTATTTCGTAAAATCTACTGGATTTTTTCCTATCCATGTTGGCAGGTATGTGCAAGTGTCAAAGCACTCAGTATATGTTAAAGGTTTCATAAACCTTTAATAAATTTAACCTTTTTTGATCAACTTGAATGGTGGCATTGTTGTCGCAGCTGCATAATATTTTTTTCTTCTGTTAACACACTGTTTTCTGTTTTTTTCTGTCACATGTGTCCAATTGTTGTTGGAAAATTTCTAGACTAGAATGAAATTCTCTTGAGACTAAAAATTCTGAATAATTGTTGCAGGCAAGCTCTTCTGGGTGCTGAAATGGTGACTCCTTCCACGAATGTTTGGGGAATGGAAGAGGACGAGAGAACCAGGGATTTGAGTTTCAATGAAATAAAAGAGCAACAGTTAATGGCTATTCAGGGTATGTCACGTTGCAAGACGAAAGTTATCAGATTCACAGCAGATTCTCGTGAAAATTTCTCACTAACACAATAATGAAGTATTTAAAATCAGGGATCTGTCCAGGGTATATTTACTACTGTTTAGCGGTACCTTCACAAATTCAATTTTAGGAAAATGCTTTTAATAGAGCAAGTTCTCATGCAAACCCCTTTCTCATTGCAATCTAGGGAAAAGAGTAGTTTTTTTGCCATATGTTTTTTATGAAATGGTAGCACATGTTTGGTCAGATAGTGCAATATGGTAAACCTAACCGGCCGCTCACACCATATCAAAGCTAGTTTTTTTAAAATGAAACAACGAGGGTGTCCCTCTGTAAACTTTACAGGAAGTCAACATTCAATCATTATCTTAAACACTATTGTAAATTTATTCTAACAGACCTTTATTTTTTATGAAACATTTTTTTTCTCTGTGAAACTTTTTTCTGTATGATCTAGTCGAAAATGTTCTCATAATGAAAATAACTTTTTGTGCTAGAACTGTTAAATGCGTATTTTTAATAAATTCAAGTTGAAATTTAACTATGGACCATGACTTTTATGGAATTTTAAATTTGGATGCAATTTTAAGCCCACAATTTTACAATAGCAAAATTATCTTTTTCAAATGGGGAAAAACATACAGAAATTTACCTGTCATAAATGATTTTTATTTGAAGTGACATTTTTTGAAAATATTTTCTTACTTTACCATATTTCTGTGTTGATTTTTTAATATAATGTTTAATTTTCACAAAATAGGTACCTCGAAAAAAAACCCAGACAGAACCTGAAAATAGATTAAACAAAAAATTTTTAACCTAAATACTACCTCATTTCATTTTTATTTCCTGATTTTTTTAATATTTTTTTTTTGTACTTTAGGGAGTCTTATCGATTTAGGATTATTAGAAAGACAGGATTTAGACTTGTTTTGAACTATTTTCATTTATTACTCCAATTTGTGTAAATATTTTTGGTAGTGATAGAAAAATTTATATGTATTGAAAAATTTCTCCTGCATTAGTAAATTTCATTTAAAGTTAAAGTTGCCCATCACTACATTTAAATAATTCAAATATTCATGTAACATGCCACTTAGTTTGAATTATTTTGCATTGAGTCTTTTAATATATTGGCAAAATTATCAATTATTAAAGTTATTTAAATGCTATGAGGTTTAAAATAAAAAATGATTTTGAAATACCTTTTACTTTTTTAATGAGTATATATATATCTTTTAATAAATCTGATTCTTTATCTTATTTTGAAATAAAATAAAATACAATATTTTGATTTTTTTTTAAAAAGTAAATAAATAATCAGTTTCTAAAACATATAAATTATTAAATTTCGTATTGGATCTATGTTACATATTAAAAATATTAACATATTATTAGAAATACGTTACATATTAACAATTTAAGTTTTCAAAGTTTGTAATTTAATTTTATTTTTTATTCTTTCTTAAATTGTGCAAATTATTTATTAAAAAAATGTTAACACATACATTTTTAAATTAAAATTTATTTCTTAAACAACATTTCAGAAACCTAAATCAATGAAAACTTTATTAGGATTCAATGAATGGAATTACAATGTCAGTGTTACTTGTCAACTGCAAATAGTGTGCGTTAAACAAACAGCATTCACTTAGCCAAACTGAAATTTAAAAAAAAACGAAACAATAATGATAAAAATTAATTTCCTGTTTTAGTACGATAAATAGGTCATTTAAATGAGTTCTTACCCATTCCTATAACTTAAAAATTTGCAAGTCTCTGTGTATAAAAATTAGAAGCATCAAAAGTATTTCTCATTTTTTAAAAATCTAACTTGAGCGCATTTCAGTAATATTTTAATCAAAAATTAAAGGTTGCAGTAATACAGTCTCAATCAATTCAAGGTTACAGCAATTGCAATTAATCACAGGAATACTCCTGATTACCAAAGTCTTGACATAAAAATGAGGAATGAATGTAAAAAATTAAAAGAATTGCTTTTGTTGTGGTTTATTTGCGTTCTGATGATACCATTGAGATATATAAAGTGGTGGCCAAAAGTGTGGACACTTTTTGAAAGTTTCATGTTTTTCAACTTTGTGTGCTTGTAGAATATATTAATTTTCACTTAAATACAAACGCTTATCTATCAAATTGAAGGTAATTTAATGTAGAATTTAATAATAAATGCAGTGTTACAATATCTGTATTTCAAAAAAAGTTATGCTATTAATAGTAATATCTATCTTAGATTTGCATTTTTTTAAAGTGATACTTAGTGATACGAGTGTTTTTTTCTTGGAATTCTAGCTTGTAGTCCAAATCCTGATAAGCTTCTCCTTATTGCTCTTGAACTTACTGCAATACCAGCTGTATTCATTTCACATCTAATGGCATTTGACGACATTTTTCTATCTTGAAGGCATAGCCATTTAATTTTTCTATCGGTAGTAGCACTTGTGCATTTTTTTTCGGCCTGATTTGGCATCCTGAATGCCAAAAAATACATCGAAACTGTCCTGAAACCAAAATTGATACCTTCCATCAGGGATCTCTTCCCCAACAACGAACCATTTATTTTTCAGCAGGATTCAGCTCCATGCCACACAGCAAAAGTATGCAAAGCATGGTTTCAAAATAAAGGCATAGATATATTACCATGGCCAGGAAACAGCTCTGATCTCAATCCAATTGAAAATTTGTGGCGACGTTTGAAAATTCTTGTACGAAAAAAACGTCCATCCAATAAAAGACAACTTATTGAAGCTATAATTGATTCTTGGCACCATGTGATTACAAAAGATGAACTCCAAACACTCGTTCACTCATTGAAAAGACGCTGTGAAGCTGTCTTAAAAATTAAGGGTTATCCTACTAAGTATTGTGTAAGTATCACTTTAAAAAAATGCAAATCTAAGATAGATCTTACTATTAATTGCATAACTTTTTTTGTAATACAGATATTGTAATATGTATTTATTATTAAATTCTACATTAAATTACCTTCAATTTGATATATAAACATTTATATTTAAGTGAAAATTAATATATTCTACAAGCACACAAAGTTGAAAAACCTTGAAACTTTCAAAAAGTGTCCACACTTTTGGCCACCACTGTATATATATCTGCGTGCATGTGTGTGTTAAAAAATTTCCTATTTATTTCCCTGATAAATAAACAGCCCATAAACTGCATGCCCAAATCAGCCCCCGTCTAAAGTAAGTTTTCATTTAGAAGAAAACTTTATTGATATCATTTAGAAACAAAAACAAGAAGTTAGAAAATAATTCCTTTGACCTTCTCAAAATCTTCTTATCAATATCATTGAAGTCTATCTGTTGATTGACAACAGTGACATCTCTCAAGTTGACCATCCTTGTAAGTTAACTAAAGTTGACCTTAGTTATTAAGAATTGTCCTAGATAACATAAGGCCTTTGTTGACCACCTATCTATCTTGTATGTTCACCACTAAAATAAATTAAAATTGTCCAACACTGTTATGAAATATTCATAAATTTTCTTACGTTTATTAGGGAAGATAATTTTTTTTTCCGGTTAATTTTCTATCCCGTTTTGAATTTCCCTAAATAGTGTGAAAAGCTAACATTGGTAAGTTAACCACCTGGGGAAACTAGAAAAGGCTTATCTATTTTCAAATAACATCCTTATCTTTTAACACCCTTTCTTTCGTGTGTGAATTGAAAAGCATTTCTTTCTGTTAATATAGTTGACATCTCAATAAATAAATTCCTTGAATTATGATTTGATCTTTCTCTAAATCAGTGATTCTCAACCACTGTGCCGTGGCACTTTTGTGTGTCGCCAAATTTTCGAAATGATATAGTAAAAATTATAAAGCTTTTCTTATTATGAGTTGAGTTTAAATTAAAAAAAAGTATATATATATGTATAATCTTTTATATATATATATACTTTTTATAATTTTTCAATTCTTTAATGGCGTGAATATCTTTGTTGGTGATAATCTTGTTTCTGACAATCTTAAAATAAGTAGGAAATTTAATGACTATTAAAATTATTAATTAACAAAGAAATAAAAGCCAACAATTAAAATATGCTGTGTAATTAATAGTTATTAAAATTAATTAAAAAATGATAACTAACAAAAGAAAAAGCTAACAGTTAGTAATTAGCAAAAAAGCAAGTTAACAAGGAATCACAAAAATGTAACAATTAATGTAAAAAACCTGACAATTAATAACTAGGAAAAAAATAAATAACAGTTAACAGCTAAATAAAAAACGAAAGAACTATTAAGCTATGTGAGGGAAGAAAGGTGAAATTAGAGCTGCACAAGTTGAAAGAGCTAATTAATTCCTTAATAAAACATGTTTTTGTAGTACAGTTTATTTTATTTTATATTCAAAATTATTATCATCAACTATTTTGCACAGTGTATTATAGGAAAGTAAACAAATTTTAAGCATATTTTTTTCTTTGTGTGTCATCAAATTCTGAAATCGCTAAAAGTGTGCTATGATAATAATAAGGTTTAGAACCACTGCTCTAAATCAGTAAAGAAATTCTTTAAAGTATGCTGAGCAGTTCAAACTGAGTTTCTGAGCTAGGCAATTTTAGAAACAGTTTGAGATAAACTTTTACGTAAAATAGTTAAAAAGAAAACTAGTTGAACTTTCAATTGGTATAAAGCATGGAATATTAAATTTGACTGAAAATGGAGAAAACCAATAAATAATAACTGAAATTAATGAAATTTCAAAAGTGTCTAATATAGTAAAGAATAGAGAGGGAATAAATAAGATGTGATTAGAAAATTGTCATTTAAATTTAAAGTGTGTTTAAATTTCCAATAAATTATCATTGTGATTGATCTTAGAGTAAAAATGTTTCTCTTCTTCGCAGAACAAGACAAAGGATTGG
The DNA here is from genome assembly GCF_043381705.1 of Parasteatoda tepidariorum. Classification (NCBI taxonomy): domain Eukaryota; kingdom Metazoa; phylum Arthropoda; class Arachnida; order Araneae; family Theridiidae; genus Parasteatoda; species Parasteatoda tepidariorum. The sequence continues at coordinate 88,222,137 of NC_092212.1, read as the reverse complement.
ACACATTACATGATGTTGTGGTTCGGCAGAAGCACATGGCAGCAAATATTGGCCAGGAGCTGGATTTGCAGAATGGTTCGATATATTTTTGTGTGTTAATTTATAATGATTACATAGAATGGTCTTGATTATGGGTGGTCTAGCCGTGCAATATTTTTTTCATGGTTGCCACTCTTCAGTCCCGTGGACTGAAATCAGTCTTGAGAAAAGATCAGTGGACTGGAGACAATAGAAGGGCTAGGTCACTCCTTGTAGTCTCCTGCCACTCCGAGCTTCTGATTTCCGCCAATATCGTCACGGCGGCGCAGCATCAACTTCTTGCTTTAAAAATGAATTGTTTGGCATGTAACTAGCATTCTTTTTTTAAACTTATTTCAATACATTCATTGTTTTCTATACTTTTATCTGTATTTTGAGGGGATTTTGTTCTCATCTGATTCCAAAAATTTAACAGTAGTAGTCAAATATCACTGGCAAGAATTATTATAAAACACAAAATGGGAAAACGTAATTTTCTATGTTTTACTTCAGAAAATATAAAGGTGACATCAAAGGAATCATAAAATGTACTAGAAAAATTTATCCTGCTGTGAATAAAAGCATTATGTTTCACGTTTTTTGTTTAGACATTTAAGAACTTTTAATTTTGCCATCAAAAATTATACAGTGTCATAACTTTAAACAGAAAAGAAGAAAAAAATGTACGAGGTCAAAGAAAATAAAATCCTGAACTTAAAAATAAAGGTAGTTAATGCTTAAAAATTCTTCCAATTTAATAAGATATTTCTTAATGTAATTATTCAAAATATTTTTTTTAATTATAACGCCTTAATTTTAAATATTTATGAGCAAGTGTAATATTTTCACTATTATATACTGAAAGATTATTTTTTTAGTAATTATCATTTAAGATTTTTGTTTCCTAGTGATGATATATACAAAAAAATTACAATTATAAATAAGAAAATATATTAAAATTAGGCATCCCAATTGATAAAATATAAGGACATTCTTATAGTTTCATATTATCAGACAATATGTTACTATAAAACTGTTCTTATATGCTTTCATTTATTTAACAATGAAAGTTAAAAACTAAAATTAGAAAATAATAAGAAAATGATGACGACAAAAAATTGAGATATTTTTACTACTTAAATTTGTTTTAATACTATTAAGGAATGCCAAAAAATGTATGAATACTATATTTTTGAATAGAAATAATTTGTGTGCAGCGTAAAGTTTGAACATCAGAAAAGTGTCCTTACTTCAACTCATTTCTTACTGAAAGTATAAGCAGCAAAGTTTTCATATCCTTTAATTGTGAGTTTTGAGATTTGTGTGTGGCATGACGTCATGTGGTGGAGAATTGTAGCTTCAGTTTTGAGTATGTATAGAACCAGCCCTTCTATATCTTTTTTTTAGCCCTGGGACTGAATTCTATCCTCCAATTAATATTTATTTCTGGTTTGTTTTGTAAACTAAGTTTTCCAAAAAATTTTAATTTCTCTTTTTCTCTTAAAAACATGAAACTATTATTTTCTGATGAATTTTTTTTCTCACTTTTTATGAAATCAGTATTATTTTTCATATTCATTGCAAAATGAATCATGGCAAAGAATAATTTATTAACACATTGAAAGAATGGGATTATCTGAACATCAACATTTGCTTTTATAACCAAAATTTGTATTGTTGAATCTGAATTTCCTTGAGTTTGCATCCCCCCACCCCCCTAAGATTTTGATTTGTTGGGTAAAGTTAATTAATGATTATTTTTTTTAAAAAATAAAATTTATAGAAATAGGACAAAACTTTATGATGATAAAGTGAAAATAAGTGGAGATATGAATAGCTCCAAGAAAAAAATTTGTGGTGTAATTCAGATATTAGTGTTAAAAAGATATGAGGTTAGCTGTTATTTTTGTTTTGTTTGCTGTTAAAAAATAAAGAATATAAATGTATCATTTTAGAAAAATAATCTAGTCATTGATATAATATGTGGGTCATTCTTGTACAAATTGAGCTATAAATTGCTGAAAAATTCTGCTAAATAACTCGAGACCATGTTAGTTGGTCAGAAAATAAGTTAAGTCTTGAAATTTTTTTATAGTGGCACCCATGTTTTTTTTTCTACATAAAAAATTTGTCTTACAAAACTTTGATTGGAAAGATGGTTAATTTGTTTTTATTTTTCTTTTACGCTGAATATTGTTATAAAACTTCGTAGATTAATATTTATTTTTTTTAAGACTATAAAACATACTGGTCATACCAAGAGTGATACAAACAATCATTTTCTTAATTCCTCTTCAGGTAACAGAAAACTACTTATCTATATTGTTTGTCAAATGTTCTGAATGGTACTGAGTATCTCTTGATAATTCAGACAGCCCTAGGGAAATTATTATTCTGATTAAAAAGAATGCAACAAAAAATTTTTACTGTAAAAAAGTGTTATAACAAAAATAACTTTGCATGCCAATTTATTTATTTATTAGTTTGAATTCCTTAAGTTTATAAATTAGTTTTATAAATTATTACTGCTTCAATATATTTTGATTTCTGTTATTTTTACACTCTTGCTAGTTTATTTAAAAAGAGTCTAAATAAACTAAATGATTTTTTGTAAAGGAAAAAAAATTAACGATATGCTATGCAAAAATTTTACTTTATAAAAATGTTTTGAAGAAGTCATTGTAATTTTTTTTTTTTTTTAAAAAAGATGTTTGGGAAAGTTTCAAAATAAAACAATTGTGTTCCAAGGAAATATTAGGCTTAAAAAATTTCCCGTACTTCTGTTAAGAAGCCTTAAGAATGGTATGTTTTTTTAGATTTGTTGGGCAAAATTATAAATGCTTAAATTTAGTTAGTTTGGTACAGGACAATAATAGTTAAATAAAAAATGCAAAAATATTTTATTTATATTTAATACATTGTAATTGATGGTTGATAAATAAATGTTGTTAATCAATGAGGCAAGGTTTGGATTTTATGCATCCTAAATAAAACATTGTTTGTTCTAAAAAGTATTAAACCTATATTCTTAAAATGGCTAAAATATTTCTACTTGTATTGTTAACATTTATTACATGTAAATAATAAATATCTAACTATAATATTTTGCTGATATCGAATTTTAAATGTATCAATATTACCCATTGAAATCCCACAATTCATTGTATTTTTATAACCATGTTATAAATTTTATAGCTTGTATCAATCAAAGTAAAAAAATAAGTTTGAAATATCTAAAACTTTGACTGATGCTTATGTATTTTTTCAAACAGAAAAGATAACATCAAAAACCTCAATTCTATCATCAAAGATTTAACTCATTAACTTTATGTAAGAATTTTGCAATATTTTTTTCATGAATTCAATTATTGTTTTACAATAGGGGTGCACAACCTGTGTCCCGCCGGCCACATGCGGCTCTTCCGACTGTTGACGTGCGGCCCACAAGATCTTCTGAACGCACTAAAAAAAATTCACATTTCTTTTTTTTTTTTTAAGTATTACAAATTTTCGTTAATTAAAATATTTAATTCAAGTTTATATTACTCAATAAAATGCATATATTTTTTTGTACTTTCATTTTGTAAGCCTCCTTTTGGTTAGAATTTATATTTAATAATATTTATATTTAATAAATTAATTATTAAGAAAAATGGGAAAAGTTTTTTAAAAAAAGTTTCAATTTTTTTTAGTTTCAAATAAATTCAAATAACTAAAAGTTTTGAATTTTCNTTTAGATAACTTTTTCTTTATGAATATATATCAGGGGCCGTTCAAAAAGTACGTACATCCCGAGGATATAAAATGTTTTATAAGAAGCTTTTAACAATGCTTAAACAATATATAGAAAAGACACGAAGAAATGAGTCCTAACTTCATTTCCAAAGAGGGATCCTTTTGAGGCTGTTATGAATTAGATCTTTTCTCAGAAAATCTTTCGATGACTTATTTTTTTATTGTTAGAGACAACTTTTTATCATAATTTTGATACAGAATCACAGGCAAAAATTTGAATGATTTATATTTGACTATATATCAAAGATATATTGCATGAGCTTAAATAATATCCGTAAAACTTTCTACTTAACGTTATTGCTTTGAATTATTACAACAAAAGTTTACAACTGTGAGAATCCCAATTAGAAATTATCTTTAATGCCATTCTCTTTTTGTGTAACACTGCAGTATCTTCTAATTTAACCCATTTTAGGCCAAGCATAGAGATTTTATGAAATGTCGTGTTATTTTAATTGAAATACGCTTGCATTGCATTCATCAGGACACAAAAAAATTTCATGTATGAAAAATTATATCAGTCAATAAAATTAAAAGAGCAAATTTCATAAAAAAGAGCGTTCAACTAAGTGATTTGTTCATGGATTTAATAAATGGTGCTTATACGTGCCATTTTATTTCTTAAATAGAAGAAATAAAATGGTACATATAATAAGCACCATTTACTAGTATACCATTTAGTTTATCGCTTGTTTTTTTATGAAATTTGTTTTTGTTTCTTATTTACTAACTTGCAACTTTTATATATATGATAAAAACCTATGATAAATCTCAAAAGGAGTAATTATACATTTAAAAAAAATTCCTTTCTTAATAACCGCTTTAAATTAATAATCTGGAGTAGTTTAAAAATTTCTTAACAGAAAGTGTTTACACTGATTGAATTACTAATATTTTATAGATGTCTTCAGAACCCTCCATCCATTATCTATTTAATCTATTCCTTATCCATATTTTAAGAAAGTTTAATAATTTAAGTTAATTTAATGCTGTTATTAATTGTTAATTTTTTAATATTTTAGAATTGCTTAGATGAAACTTCTATAAAAAGGCAACTGTAGACAGATATGGTTTTTGATAATTTAAATGAGAATTTTGAATTGAGTGGTTTTGGACAGAATCATAGTTTTTATTGCAGGTTTTATAATTTTGACCAAACCTTTATCAATTCTGCAAAAAAAAAAAAAAAAAAAANAAAAAAAAAAAAAAAAAAAAAAAAAAAAAAAAAAAAAACCCTGCAAAACACAAACTACAGTGTATCTTTTTTGCATGTAATTGAATTTTGGTATCTTTTGAAAAATATTTTAGTTAACTTTTCAAGAATTTGGAAAGAATTTAATGATTTAAATTATTTTGTTTTAATATAAAACATTTTGATGTCTTAGAAATAATTGATGACATTGTGGACCATGCTGATAATACCAGGGAACGTCTCATCAAAGAAACTAGACACGTTGCCATTGTCGATCGAAAGTCTGGAGAATGTTGTGAGTTTTTAAATTTATTTATATCAATTTCTCTTGATTTCAATGAAAGTTTCTTCTGTTTATTTTAGTAAATTTGTATGATCTGGAAAAATTCATGGAAATACTACATGGTACATATATACATATTTTTTAAATGAATATTAATTTTCATTTAAAAATTAATTCAAATATTTAGCTTTTATTTGGAAATTTTTTAACATCTATTCACTGTAACTTATTATAAAAATAAGTAGCAATTATCTAATAATGAATTAAATTCTAAATTCTATTCAAAGTTTTAAATTTATATTCAAGTATATTTGATGTCTATTACAAATGGGAAATGTTAACCAGCAGCAATATATATAAATTAACATTTAGGTATTAGAGTTTTATTAACTTTTACTGGATTTTTTTTAAAAAAAAAAAAACTTCTCTACTTTTTAAATTTTATATTGTGTTATATTTTGCTGTAAATTTTTATTATTTTTTCTCTTCTTGTCCTTTTGTGTTGCATAGCCGTTAACTATTAAGATTTTTTTTTTGGAAAGATTTTTCAGGGTTTCATTAGATTTCTCTTTTTAAATTCATCTTTAGATATTCATTTAGTTTAACGATATAAATTCTATATTATATACATTAAATTTGTTGAAAATAATCTATATACATATTTCTGCATACATATCTCAAAGTGGTTTAGAAGTTTTCTGTATTTTTCTCATGGCTCAATACTACCAAATTATTGGTGCCAAATTACTACCAAATATTCAAATAGTGAACCAGAAAAGTGAGGAAGTTGGATGTAATGAACTTTTTTATGTCTTTGACTAATTTTTTTAAAAATTTGTTTTTGTAATAATTTTGAAATTTCTACTTCGAAATAAATACATATACCGATTTTTAAGACCATCTATTGAGGGGAATGTAGCAATAAGTATTTTTTCTTGTTTGCTTCTTTTATCTCACTTTCCTCCTTTCTTTAAACAAACCAAGCAGATGTTTCCAACCCAGGCAAATGATGCACCTGTAAGGTGTCAGTGGGATCAATATGCATTTTCTGTCAGAGGGAATGAGGATAAATACTCATTATTGGTCAAAGGGTTGGATAATGGGTTGGATATGTGTTAATAATGTGTTGGATATGTGATAAAGGGTTGGATACGTGTCAATAAGGACCTCATTTCAACTTTTTCCTCTCAGTTCAGTTAAAAAGAAGTCTGAAAACAAGTCTGAAAACAAGTGTCTCAAATTTGACTAAGGCGACCAGTAAACGTAAAACGTTCTCCATTGATGATAAAGTGGGCATAATCAGAAAAATTGAAAATGGATGCAATCAAGCTGATATTTGCAGGGAATATAAACTATCCAAATCTGCAGTTTGTAACGTATGGAGAAATGGGCAATTAATAATTTCTGCTCATGAAAAAAATTTGGATGGCAGAAAAAGTTGAGAAAAGCAGATCACAAGGATGTTGAAGAAGCATTACTGAAGTGGTTCACCAACCGAAGAAGCCGCAATCTTCCAGTATCTGGACAAATGTCGATGAATTTGCTAAGCAATTTTATGAGACTACTTTTATGTGCTCGAATGGCAGGTTAGACAGGTTTAAATAGCGGAATAACAGAAATTCATGAAAAATTATCTGAGAGTCAGGAAGTGTTTCCATATCTGACGTTGAAGATTGCTCATTAGCTAAAGATTACTAATTTCTTTTTGTACGCAAGACAGAGAGTAATGAAAAATAACACATTTTTTTGCTACTACATAATATTTTTCAGTCATTTATTTGAATAATGTGAAATAAAAGGGTGGAGTTTGGGAACCATTACTTAAATTGCCTGCGTAACGGATATAGTGAACTCCCGGTTATAGTGAACAGAATTGTCGGTTCACTATAGCGGAGTTTGACTGTACTCCCAAATATTCAACACTACCAAATTATCGAACCAATAACACAATCTCAATGAATTAAATCTGAGATATTCTTTATACATTCATGCTAAGTATGTGCACATCTGCAATAATGCCTAAACTTACTAAACTCATTTATAAATTTATTCATTAAGGGGCCGTTCAAAAAGTACGTACATCCCGAAGGGGGGGGGAGGGGATTTGCTATTATGTACGGTTTTGTACGATGGGGAGGGGGGGAGGTATTATACAAAGTACGTACTTTATAAACATACACCAAATTTAAATTTGACTTTATCCTACACCCTCCTTAAGTAAATATTTAATTTTATTTAAAACATAATTATTTTAATTTTTATGAAAAAGGGGGGGTAGACTAATAAAATGTACGTACTCTAAGGGGGGGGGGAGTAAAACCTTATGTACGGTAATGTACGAAGGGGGGGAGGGGTTTAAAATTTCTCCATTTTTGTGTACGTACTTTTTGAACGGCCCCTAAATCATTCAACATCACAACAGAGTTAATTAGTTAGTTAATTAAATTAGAATTTAAGTCTTCATTACTAAGTCCTGACTCATTTGAGAGAATTGTAAGAAGAGCACTGTTACTCCACATGCCCAGCTGAAAGCTTGTCAGGATCTCGAAACACTGTGGGAGAAAAGGAGCGTCAGCCAGTCCGTTTCTTAATTTACATGAAGAAAACAATGCAAGCCCCATTCTCTTTGCAATCTCTGGAAAAAAGGAGCTCTTCTCTGAATAGGTAGCACATGTTCGGTCAGATAGTACGGTATGACAAGCTTAACCAGTTACTCACACCATATTATAGCGATCTTTTTTCCCCCACAGAGTTTTTAAAAATGAAATAATGAGGCTGGCACCCTGTGAAGTTTACAGGAAGTCAAAATTCAAACTATTATTTTAAACCTTATTCTAATAGACCTTTATTTTTTATGAAACATTTTTTTCTCTGTGAAACTTTTTTCTGTTTGACCCAGTCAAAAATATTCTCATAATGAAGATAACTTTTAGTGCTAATGCTATTAAATATATGTTTTTATTAAATTCTGGTTGAAATTTAACTATAGACAATGCTTTTTATGGAATTTTAAAATTGGATACAATTTTAAGCCTAAAATTTTGCAATAGCAAAATTCTCTTTTTGAACATATGGGGAAAATAGAAATAGAAATTTACAAGTCATAAATAATTTTCATTTGTAGTGTCAATTTTTGAAAATATTTTTTTATCTTACCATATTTTTGTGTTGATTTTTTTATATAATTTTTAATTTTACACAAATTATGTCTAAATTTTCGCAAAATAGGTACCTCTTAAAAAAACCTAGACAGACCCTGTATTTTCATTGTGACAGATGATTAAAATGGAATGCAATGCTCTTAATTAGAAAATAACCCTTTTTTCAATTTAAATTATCCCATAAGAAACACAACTTAAAACTATTTACCATTCATATGGAATGAGAGAAAATATCTAAAAACTTATCTGTATGTTTGCCTTTTTAAAAAGTTGTCTCTGAGTCACAATCCATGTTGTTTTAACAATCGCACTCAAAATTTGGAGTTCTAACTATATTGTGTCCAATGCACCCAATGAAATAGACACTACATATATCCACATAGCTGCCAACTCTTTTGCCATAGCTCTCAACAATGGATTTTCCAGTAGACTACAGGATTTTGCTAGTTTCTCCTGGTTTACTAGTTTAATAAATATTCTCACAGTTTTTGTACACTTTCGAAAATTCCCTAAAATTGAGAAAGTTTCTTTAAAAAATCCCTATTAAAATAGAATTTTTGCATGGATTGTTGCTTACTTAAATTTGTAAATAAATAGTATTTGTAAATAACTAATATATATAGAAATGAGCTTCATTTATAGAAATCTGTTAAGAACTTTTTTTTTGTTCTGAAATGTTCAGGTAATTTTTATTCACAACTACCTTTTTAAATTAATTAAAAAATTTCAATTATTTTTTATGAATTTAAATGCCTACTACTGTTCAAAATTATGAGTAAACATAATACATTGTATTTCAAGCATATTTAATGCCACTCATGACTGGAAAGTATTGCAATTTTTCTTTTTTGATGACTATAACTATCCCTAAAATTCCCTATGTGTAAAATATTTGATACGTAATGCAAAAATTATCATGAAATTTATTTTATATTTCGGAAATTCTACTAGATTTTTTTCCTATCTATGATGGCAGCTTTGTATATACATAAAATTGCTAAAAGTACCCCACTGTTGGAGTACATTCACCCACACTTAAAGGCTCTTTCGGGGGGGAAATTACAAATCGAACGTTTTTTATTTTTTTATTAATTTTTTTAAAATCATGAATGGTGTGCAGAGATGGTCTCGTAGGGGAAAAATATTCAAAATTTATTGATAATTTTTTTAATGAAATAAAAAAAATTAGAAGCTAGAGAATGTGTCAACTAACTCCTGTTTCCCCAAATAGTTTTTATCAGAGTCGCCACCCATCTGGAATTATCAGGGAATTTTTTTACACTGGAAAAAAACCTGGAAAAGTCAGGGAAATTTGAATGAAAACTTGAAAAAATCAGGAAATTTTAAGGAAAAGCTGGGATTTTTTTCTTAATTTAAATTACTTTACTATCCGTTATATCCACTTTATTTAGACTGAAATTTATCGTCAAACAGTTGAAATATCATTAACTTGGCAATATTTTGCTTGCATTAAAATTCTCTCCATTATTACCCTGCTAAACTAGAATGCCATATTAAACTCACCCATGGTTGCTAAATGAATGGAGAAACCTTTGACCTCCTTGGAGGTTATGGGACTATGCAGTTTAGGAAAGACAAGCATTGTGGTGGAGGTGGAAGATATTAGTTCTTTAGTTCGGATATTTGCTTCGGTTTTTAAAATTAGTTTTTTTTTATAAAAATTTTTTTTTCTTCTAGTCTGTGGGCTTATTTCATTTATTGTTCAAGTTTGTTCCATTGCTTTGAGGGTATTTTTTGTTTTTAACAAAATTATTTGAAATGTTTTAGCATTTTTAACTGTATAAAATTCTATAAAAAGTAATTTTTTTTATAATTTAATAGATTTTTTCTTGCACTCTTTTTCTGAAAGCTTTTGTACTCTCATCCAATGAATTATTTTTGCTCAGCAAAGCCAACTAGTCACTCATTTTGTTGAATTGCTAGCACTAAAATTGTTAGAATTGTTCCATTAATGTTAATTTTCTGGATTTCATTTTAACCTTTTATGACATATTTTATTTATTTTAAACCAACTAGATGTTTACCTTAAATTTTACTGTTTTGTTGGTAAATATTTTATTTTTGATTCAAAATTCGAATTGTGTATTGATCACCATGTTGAAAGTTCGTAAATGTTGCTTATATTCCAGAGATGATATTTCCAAAACTGTTTCTTCTTTTACCCTGAAAAACTAGCAAAAACCAAGGAATGTATGGAAAACATGTTGAATGATGTAAAAACTTAGAATATTAAATTAATATATTTATATTTGTTCATTAGAACGAAGAAAAACGAAACTTTTTTTTTTGCTCTGCACTGTACAGGTATAGGTTTTAAGTTGCACAGCCAGTTGACCACAATTTTAAACTCAATATCAAGTAAACAAGCTATCATTTCCAAGGTAAAAAATTAAAGATTTAAAAATAATGACTTTAACTTATAAATATCAGTTTTCAATAAGTTATAGGCTGTTAAATGAAGGGCTACATCATTTAAAAAATTTTACCATGATAAGTGAATCTCAAACTAAGTACAGTTTTTTTAAAAAAAAATTCACACTAATAATTAAAAATGGAAAAAATAGTAATTGAAATGAATTTTAACACAACATGATATCTTGAACAAATGTATAGAATCATTTCAAATTACGATTTTAAATTTTTTTTCGCAAGATAGACTTTTACACTTTTACAGATATTTTATGTGCGACACCAAAATATATAATTAATTGTACTGTGCCACTAGGATTTAACATAATTAAATTATTTTTTCTGTTTATAGCAAGATTTTGATAATAATAAATATTTTTATTGTTAATTAATGATCAATTACTTTTACCTGAGACACCACTGCTTTTCTTTTCATTACATTTGTTTTTATTTATTTCCATCTCTTGTTTTACTTTTTCTTCATAAAATAAAATGAAATGTAAATAGAAACCATCTAAATATTCCTTTAGGTTAATTTACAACATTGTATTTCACCTCAGTAACAAAAATAAAATTTGTTTATGCCATACTGAAAGTTATTTATAATCTAACTTAAAATTGTTCAATGAAGTTTTTATTTATTTATTTATTTATTATTTGACGTAAGCAACTCAGTTTTAATTTTTTACGAAACAATTTAACTTTATTTAGAACATTTTAAATCAGTATTTTAATTATAGCTTATAAAATGTATTTATTATAAAAAATAAAAATAAAAAAAATATTTCAAAACATTCTGTAGTTATTTATTTAATTATTTATTTTTTAATAAAGGAAAAAAAATTGAAAAAAATAATAAACCTACTTGCATGGTAAACTACTACTATAATAATACTCATCCTCTTAAATTTTTAGATAAATGGGATAAAAATTGTTAGTAGTTATTGGTAAATAAAACTGGAGAGAGGGATACTAAAAGTAGATAAAAATTGATTGTGAAAATCCCATTAAGTTTTATTTCATAAATTTAGCTCATCTCTAATGCTATAACTGGGGGCATATGCTCTTTCTTGTTCAGCACTAGTTATGCCAATAAATACAAGTAAAAGGTATATCGGTTAATACCGTCTGCTTTGAAACATCAAATACAATAGATTGTGAGAACTATGCAAAACTATCATTTAATTTAATGCAAGAATTAAATAAAGCTATTAAATTGTCATTTTTCCAATTTTTTCTGGGTACATAATTATATAAAATCTATGTATGTATTTGTGTGTAGATTATATTAAGCATTTATAATTACATTAAATCTATAAATATTTTATATAAATATGTATAAAAATCGTCATTGTTGTAAAAAATTGTTTTTTCTTTTCCCTTTTAATGCAAAGTGACTATTTTTTCAATATTTTTTTTTTTTATTGTATGTAAAAATAAAACTTTTTTGCATCCTTTTTTTTTTAAAAAAAAAAGAAAGAAATATTTAGCAGTTTATTTATTCCAGGATTTTTTTAAAATTACTAAATTTAAGGTAATATTGCTTAAATATGAGTTTTATTTACATTGTTGTTAATATATATTGCACAGTTAAAATTAAAATGAGTGATTTTTCGGCAAAATTTTTTTACAAGATGGAAAATTTTATAAAATCCATTGATAAACCATATTACAACAATAAATAGAAGACAATTTAAATTCAAAGAAGCTGATAAATTGAAAAATAATATTTATCGCAGTGATTCTCAACCACTGTGCGTGTGTGTACATGTATGGAAAGGAAAGTTAATCATTAAAGTAAGCTGTGCAATACATAGTTATAAAAACAAATTAACAATAGATAACTAACAAAAAATAAGCTAACAAATAATAATTAGCAAAACACTAGTTAACATGAAATCACAAAAAAATAAGAATTAATGTAAAAAAAACTAACAGATAATAACTTTAGAAAACAAGCTAACAATTAATCTCTTAATAAACGTGCTTTTGTAGTACATATTATTTTATTTCACATTCAAAATTATTATCACAAACTATTTAACATAGTGTATTATAGGTAAGTAAACAACTTTTAAACTAATTTTTTTTCATTGTGTGCCGTCAAATTTCGAAATCGTTAAAAGTGTGCCACCACAAAAAAAAAGGTTGAGAATCCATGGTTTATAGTATTAAGATTAAAATAATTTTCAGTCATTATAAATGGAAGACCATTTAAATTTAAAGATGCTATTCAAGTGAAAAATATTGTTTATAGTATTCAAATTAAAGTAATTTTCAGACATTATAATGGTTACCATTAACCTATATTTATGTCCAACTTGAAAAATTGCATCTGACATGAAAGTAAAAAAAGTTCAAATTAATTATATATCATATTTTAGTTAAGAACTGCAAAGAACTTTTTATTTAAATATCAGCTTCAAAATTTAGTCAAGATTACATTTAAATTACAAACAAATTCACAGAGTTTAGACAATTTGTAAATGAGTAATAATTTTTTGCTTTCTTGCAATTTACATCTAACACCAACAATTTAATTTGAACTTATTGCTATTAGTTTCTATAAAAGAAATTGTTTTTTGATAGGTTATGATGTACTAACTTAATATAAAAATTTGATGATTATAAGCCTATGTTTTATAAGATAGTTCTAAGAAATTTACTTTAATTTTTTTACGTCTGGCACCATGGAATTGCTCAGTTGTAAAAACAATTAACTAATCTAAACTAAGAAACCATGTAGTTAGCGAATTCTTTAAATATTCTAATTTCTAATGAGAAAAAAATAATGAAATTTAAAGAATTTTATATAGTTTTTTTCTGTAGAATATGCAACAAGAAATTTGACAGTTTTGCCTTTGTGAATACTGAATGTCTCCTAAAATAATAATTTGACTTTAGATATTGGTTTAAAGAAAATTATATCAATGAATTTTATAAAGAGCACTATTTGGATGAAATACAGTATAAAATGGCTCTATATTGAAATGTAAATAAGTGTGAAAATTTATTTGTGCATAATCAGCTGGAATTATTTGCCTTTGCATAAGGAAAATATATTAAACAGTACTTATCCAAGATTTATTTTGGTTTACTCTGTATTTGCTATTTGGTACATTTTGTGCTTAAACTAATTAACACTTTAAAAAAAAAATTATTCTACAAACTAAATATGTTATTTTCTCCACATCTATTCAAGTTATTACATCTATTCGGTTAAAAAATGAAAAAAAAATTAAAATGAAGCTTTTTTTTTAAAAGTCTTTTAATTGGCCAAAATTCTTTCTTTTCCAACATAAAATTGCCAGTAATAAAATAAAAAAACATACATTTTGTTACCATTTTGAGTATAAAAATAAAATATTTCGGAAAATCCAGAAGAATCGACAGCTGTGTGATTTACTTGCTTTGTGTCAACTATTATGATTCTTATGTACGATAGAAATCGCCAATGTTATGCTTTAATATATTACTCTGGGTTTCAAAAATTTAATCTAAAATAATTTTAACTACTGCAACATAAGGAATTTAAAAAGCATATCTAGGAACTCTGAAAATTATGTGTGACAAAATTTTAAACAAAAATTTCAATAACTTTTCTATGAAAAATCTTTGCCTTTGTACATATTCACTGTTTGTGAAACAATCTTGTTTAGATATAGTTTGTCTACAGTAAGAACTCCCCCCGCCACAAAGTTTGAGATCCTCTGCTGCTATGGAAACAAGAAAAGCTCATTTCAGGGAGGGTAGCTTCTTTTCACTCTAGGGCAAACACAGTAGACTGAAGAAAAAGATTCCCTTTCTCTTGCTGATCAGACCCAAAACAGTGACCCCACACCCCTATTTGAAATAGTTATACTTCGTTACCATAGTAACTGCCATGGGTCCAGGCAAATGGTTAGGGGAGTGTTTACTTTAGACAAACTGTATTTATTGTGTAAGAATTTAATACAATTTTTTTTCTGTGATGTCTTTTATTGTAATAAATGTTTAAAATCTGGTTAGGAAGCTTTTTAAAATTTTGTAGCTGTTTTTTTTTCTTCCACCAATGATGTGTGTGTGAATACTCAGAGAATTTTTATCTGGAGTATTAAACCTGTGTGGATAAAACAAGTCTTTTGGTGCAGGAGAACTGCTAGCTGAAGGGAGAAAATGAATCTAAACTCAATGTCAATTATTTTCAAGCACCTTCTTCTTTTAAACTTTTTCAATAAGAGCACATTTCGAGTGTTAAAATGGATCCTTCAAAATCATATATAAAAATAGTTTTTTGTTCCAGTGTTATTTAAAACAAATATTACCCATTGGCAAAATGGGTGTTGTTTTGGGTTTGATGGCGTGCGCACCTTATTTGAACATCATCACGCTTTTCAACTGTGTTCAAGAGTAATAGTAAACAGTGCGCATACACCGTCATTGCATGCATTATGGGGACTGCTGCAGTTTTATAATTTTTTTAGAATTCTTTTTTTTCACTTTCAATTTTGTTATACATTAAGCTGGTGAGTTTATTTTTAAGATATGGGACTAGAGAGATTCCATAAATACTTCTTGATTTTTTTTAAATTTTTTTTTAATATAAATTGATTAATTTTTATCTGAAACATATTTTTGTAAGTACTATAGCAAGAATAATTGTTTTTTCTTCTTATCATGGACATTTTGCATTATGTGACAAAATTTGACTAATTTTTGATTTTTAACAAAAATTTGAGGCACAATTTTTTTGTAATATACATAGATGTTAATAGATTAGGAACAAGTAATGGTATGGAAATTTTAAGGAAATCTGCTAATCGAATAAAATCCCATCACTTTGTACAAATTATTATTTACTTAAGGTTGATTTTTGAAGACTTCATTGCCGTATGCTTTTCAGTGTATATAACTGTTGTGAATGGATAATATTCGCTGTTTTATCCGTCTGCACTTATGATAATTTCTCAAAATGTCCGTATGAAGAAAAAGCTTGGAATTAAAAATTGAAAGTTTGAGAAATTATTCCAGCTTTACTACATTTGGACTTTTTAACGCTAGAAAGATTGAAACTTAGTATATATACCTATATTGCCCAAAGGCAGTCAAAATGACTACATTGTGAAAGGATGACTAATGTGTAACGAAATTTGCTTAAAATAAATTTTTAATATTTTTTTTATTATTAACAGTTATATAACAAGTTATTAGTAAATATTAACAATAAAAAAATTTGAAAGAAAATAGTAATTTATGCATTATTATCTGTAAATTTTTTGCAAATGAAAAAGCAGTTAAAAAGCAGTCAATATGACTTCCGTTAGGCAACCAAGTGTTAAAAAAAGTGCAAAAATTGAGTATTTATGCATTATTATTTGTACATTTTTTGCAAATGAAAAAGCAATTAAAAAGCATTCAGAATGACTTCCTTTAGGCAACCTAGTGTTAAAAAAAGTGTAAAAATTGAGAATTAATTTTTTA
Source organism: Parasteatoda tepidariorum (assembly GCF_043381705.1). NCBI lineage: Eukaryota > Metazoa > Arthropoda > Arachnida > Araneae > Theridiidae > Parasteatoda > Parasteatoda tepidariorum. Next base: position 88,205,798 of record NC_092212.1, on the reverse strand, counting down.
GTTTAAATGATTTTTATCTAGCATCAAAAATCTTGTCACAGTGGTGACTTTTTTTTAATGGTCTCATAATTTCTTAAATGCTGAAGCAATTTTTCTATTTTTGGGCACAAACAACTTTTTTTCAGAAAAATAAAATAAGTACAGTTTTAAATTAAAACCTTGCCTTGTCAAAACTTATAAGATGTTTATTTGATTATAGGTTATTGGGTCATAATTGTTTTACTTTTTATCGCCATTGTTGTGATTGCTGTGATACCCTCTTAGTGGACAGGTGAGTTTATCTGATTCTCACTTTTATGCATTTATTTTTTTATGTATATACACTGGGGTAAGAAATTAAGAGAGTTTGCAAACTTGGTAGATTATCATTAGAACTACTGGAGTGATTTTAATGATCTGTACATACATTGATACAGTACAAAACAAATAACAATTGTAATACACATGCATGATCGTGTGTACCACTCGTTGGTGTCGGAAGGTATGAAATTGTCGCAGGACAATTGTCATGATAAATTGCCTGTATATCTGTAAGAGGGGACCATACCCTCTATTAACTCTATTTTTTTTTGTTTATTCGGCAACCGCTGTTTCATACCTTCCAACTCCAACCAGTGTTACACACGATCATGCATGTGTATTACAATTATTATTTGTTTTCTATTGTATCAATGTATGTACAGTCCAGTAGTTCTAGAGACTAAGTCTGCAAATTCTCTTAATTTGTTACACCAGTGTATTTTATTGTACTAGACAGGCTTTAATTTCATTCAAACTATAAGAATATGTTATAGTATGTTTATGACAGTAGTTATTGTCAATTTGTTATTGAATATTGCATGTTTTGATGTTTGTTTACCTTAAAGACCTGTTATCCGGTAAAATTTATTTTCTGCATTTGCAGAATTCCTAACAATTCCAGATATGCTGTATTCATTTTTTTTATGTACATGCATTCTTTTGCTACCTAATCATGGTTACATAATTTAGTCTCGCTATTTGATTAGCAAATTTAATATTGTTTCATAATTTTGTTTATGTGTAGCAGACAGTTTCGAGAAATGAAGTTCAATTAAATATCGAGTCTTTCTGACTCCAGTGTCGCTAGGGTACTTGATTAATCATACCTGCCAAGTCTCCTGTTTTTTTACGATTATCTCCTGTTTATCTGAATATTCTCACATTTCTTCATGCTTGTTGAAGAAATTTTTTAAAAAAATTATAATAAGGGGTTAAAATATCCACTGATGGCAAAAAACAATGGTGGTAATACCAGTATTGAATTATTTAAGTCAAGCCATGATGGCTCATTGAATACGGTGTTTGCATTCTGCATCCAGCTTGCACCGACCACAGTGCTGTCTGGAAATATCCTCAGTGGTAGACAGATCACCGGTTAGAGTCCCCTTCTCATCAGACTAACTGTGGGAAGTTTTTGTGGTTTTCCTCTCCGCGTAACTCAAATGCGGGTTAGTTCTATGAAATAGTCCTCCACAAAGGCAAATGTCTTCCGATACTTGATCCAGGAGTTCCCTTGTCTTCTGGATTGGGTTCAAAATTACAAGGCTATGGAAGTTGAATACTAGTAGTTGTAAACCCAAAATTTGGTCAATTATTAAAATCTCCATTATTTTATTTCTCTAATGTTGTCTGGATCTGTTGCACAAATAAATTGATGAATGGGCGGTCCCAGAGATTCAATTTGTCCCAGGAGTATGATGTCACATTGTTCTGTTGTTAGATGTCACCATACTCAGGAAAAACAATTTGCATATATCTATCCTGCCTTCCACACCCCGAGAATGCTACATAAACATACAGCTTGTATCCTTCTGGCAATTGTTTCTGAGTTATTTTTTTTTTGTGGACCTTTTTATGCCATCAAGGTTGCCACTCCACAGGGAGAACAGGGGAAAACCTGGAAAATACAGCGAATTTAAAAATCATTTAAAATAACAGGGAAAATGCAGAAAATTTTGATTTTTTTTTCTTTACAAAGTGGGAAAATACAGGTAATTTTGTTTCTTATTTCTGTCTTGATATTTCACCATGATATTTCAGCTATACTAAACTATTTCATATTTTGTATTGCATCATTTAAGTATGTTCAGCTGTTTTTTTCAGCAATTAAAACTAATACATATAGTTAGCCCTATACAGCTCATACAAGAGCGCAGTTATTGTGTGTTTCCTCTTAATATATTGTGTATAATATGTGCAGGGAATTTCTTTTTCCAGATCTGAGTGTCAACCCTGGCCATATACGTATTTTGTATTTGTAAAAATTATGTCAATAGTCCAAATTATTTACCTTACCAGAAATTTGAATTGAGATCAGATTGAGAAACATGGCTCTAGAAATTAAGAGTTCTTGCCCTGATTGCATTCAAATTGTACAACTAGAAATAGACATTCTAGCCCAAAAGGGGTTGATCCTCATACTAAATTTCTATTTGGCTAAGTATGATGTTGCTTCAACGGAGACCCGTGCTTAAATCGAACGAACATAAAGCCTGGCATTCAAGCTTTAACTGAAATCCCACAAGGCTGTCATTGAAGAGGTAAAAATAAACAAATTCAGTTTAAATTTTTTTTTCCTTAAATTTTAGTTGTTCATTTTATCAATTCTTCTAGATTGCATTCAAAAATTTAATTAAAAGCAATGTATTCTTGTTTTGATTATTTTGCTTCAAATATCACGTTTTTTTTTAAAAAAAAAAAATTAAAAAGGTACAGAAAAAATTTTTAAATTTTGAAAGTGACTGGTTAAAATTGCCACATTATTTGCATTTTATTTTGAATTAAAATCAGATATAATTTATTAATGCTCACTAGCAACAATCTATGTTTTTTTTTCTTCTTTTGAGCGAAAAGGATAAGTAATGCACGTCAGACAACCCTTAAAGGGAAGTGATATACCACAAGAGTTTGGGAACCACTAAAGTCAGTTCCCTTTCCTCCAAAGAGAAAGACAATTTAACTTTTATCTCCAATGGCTACTAACTTATTCTATTGTGTTTTGTTGTATAGAAAATATATGATAATATATATCTGTTAGTGCAAACAGCTTTTGATTTTTTTTATTACTTTTAACTGTAGATTAACTTCGATAAGCTATCTACATGGTGCATAGCGTTTTTAGAAAGTGTTTAAAGGTACATATTTTCGTTTTTTAAAAGCCCTTAAGGGTGCTTTTTTTTATTAAGTGTTATTAAAAAGTGCTTAGTTTTTCCTTTTCGAAAATTAGATTTTTTTCTTTACCATGTCAATTTTCACCACTTATTATACAACATTCTTTTCACATTGTTCTATTCAACGTTTTAACAATTAAATTTTCCGCAATTCATTTTGGCTTACATTCCATCCGTAGCGTTTAAAAGCGCCTATCATTTTACATGTTTGATAAAATCCTTTGGACTCCGCAGGTGCGTCTACTGAGCTGGGTTCAGTGAAATTATAGCACTTTTATGTGCAACTCTGCTGCATTTTGCAAGATATTCTGCATTTCAGGCTTCATTTTCCTCCCTCTGATATCGAACCTAAAAATCTCTCGATCATTTTATAACGGCTAATATAATCAAGAAAAGAGTTCTTTGTCAGAAACTAGTTATTTTATCATGATCGTGTAAAGTCTTTGAAAATTATTTTGCATTTTGATAATGTATATAGCAGGGCTCGAAAAACCACCCGTCCTCAGCTGTCAAAAATTCCCAGAGGACAACAAATTTCTCGATTCCGACTTCCGCATGGATGGCCATTTTCCCATTAATGTTCGTGATGCATTTTCAATTTTTGTTATCTTACAATCTTTTTTGAAGGAGTAGATAAAGAAAATTTTTCTCAAGAATGGATGTCATTAAAATTTAAGATACATAACATCGTTAAAGACCAGAAAACTTTAGCCCTCAGAACCCAAGCTATTTATAAAGACCTAATGCTGCAAAATACGTCATATTTGTTTCGTTTAAAAAAACGCAGTAACCTCGGATAAATTGACATTCCAGATAACTTGACATTTGTCATTTAAATTATTTCATAAAAGAAATACTAGGTTACTATTAGTAACCCAGTATTTCTTTTATTATTGTGTAATGTAATCCTAGTAACTACTAATTCGTTGCGCAATTTATATATATGTTTGTAATAAATAAGAGAAAATTATATTTTTATTTATTTAGAAGCTACGGGTTAGTTTCAAAGGAGGACGGGTACATTGTTGGACAAGCCGTCCTCGGGGACGGGTAAAATTTCTGAGTTCTTTCGAGCCCTGGTATATAGTGCTTAAAATATTTTTTGAGTGCTTAAAAAGTACTTAAAAGGTGCTTATTTTTTGTTGAAAGATTTGGCTATGCACCCTGTATCTAGTTGTTACAGAACTATCCTTGTTCTCAAATTCCACTGAAATATATTCAATTTGCAAACTTAATTTTAGGTCTTGCGTCGTAAATATAGTAAGAAGCTTGAACCGAGCCAAGAACCAATGAGTCATCTTACCAGGTCTTGATTCAGCTTAAAAGAAAATGTTAATATTTACAAACTTTTGTATACAGATATATTTTTATTTTATCAATAAATATTTCACATAATGCTATATTTAAATGTCATGTCAATTAAAATAGTGAACTGTTTCTTAGAGCTCACTTCAGAGACAAACAACATACTTTTTCTCCTGGAAATTATGAACTGTATTTTCAAGAAATTTTAAAAGGATTAGATTGCAATTGTCAAATAAATATTAATGTCTCATTATAAATGTGATTTTTTAGGAATCATATGTTATATAAAAAAAAAATATATAACTATACAAGAGAGTGCTCACAGATATTTTCATAAGGAAGTGCAAGAGAGGACTAGGACTAGTAAAGTCTAGAAATATTCAAGAAAAAAAAACTTGGTAGTTTAAAAAAATATGCATGTCTGTATCCGAAATTTTGCAAACAATTTTAATAATTTAATAAAAGCAAAAAAAATCATGCTTTATTAATTCATTTACATTCTTTTTTTTTTTAACTAAAAATAATATGAACAATATATATCTATACTAAACTAAACTCAGTAGCGCGACAGCCTATAGAGGGCCAAGGCCTACTTTGCCAATCTCAGTTTTTTTGGGCTCTGGGGTGCAGGAGTAGATGTTCCGGTCAGGTGGTCAGCCGAACGCGGAATCCCCAGTGTTTAGTTCCCAAGCATGCTTGGTACTCATTTATCGACCCACTGAAGGGAGGAGTCAATCTTGCCTGGCCCGAGGATCAAACCCAGGACCTGTGGCACGGGAGCGCGAAGCTCTACCACTTAGCTGCGCATTAGTCGTAAGTATATGGAACTCATAAAACAAGTTAAAATATTGAGAAAATATAGAAAATAATAAAGATTAACAACAAGAGGAGAAGAAAATTATTAAAATAAAATTATTTTTAAAAAATATTTTTTTTTATTAATCTAAGAAAAACTTATTAAAAATCCGGAAAACAAAATAAAGAAAAGATATAATCGCTTCATCAGCTCACATTAATATATCCTCAAAAAAGAGTGCTTTCTAATATTGTATCAATAAAACCAAAGCAAAATATATAAATACAATAGTGTGGGGAGCACTGAAAAGTAAACAAATTTTTTTGAGTGCTCCTCACACTATTATGTTGATATATTTTGCTTTGGCTATATTGATACAATATCAGAAAGCACTCTTTTTTGAGGATATAATAATGTGAGCTGATGAAGCGATTATATCTTTTCTTTATTTTGTTTTCCGGATTTATAATTTTTTTTTAGCTAAATAAAAAAAATTTTGATAATTTTATTTTAATAATTTTTCTTCTACTTAATTTTACTTCTACTTCTTAATCTTTATTATTTTCCTTTTTTTTCTCAATATTTTTTTAATAAATATCTCTGGTGAGTGTGTGGATATGTTGTGTTATCTTTTATTGAGTTACTGGAGTTAGGTGAGTAACTGAGATAACCTTTGGATAAAATCAAAAGAAATGAATGAGTGCAAGCTTTTTTTTTTTTAAAAGCGTCATTGAACAGACGACTCGATTTTGAGTTTACAGCTACTAATGTTCACATGGCCTTGTCATTTAGAACGTGATCCAGAATGCAAGGGAACTCCTGGATCAAGTAATGGGTGAAATTTCCCATAATGGAGGTTTTTTAGATTGAGCTAACCCGCATTTGCGTCACATGGAGCTACAAACATCCCACGGTGACGTCAAAGAGACTCCGCCTAACACTGAGAATATTTTATGTCAGCCCTGTGGTCGGTGCAAGCGGGATTCCAAACCGGTTCACCTCATTGGAAGACAACGCTCAATCCCCTGAGCCATCAGGGCTCTAGTGCAAGCTATTTTATATCCGTCGTTGAACAGTCGACCCAATTTCGGGTTTACGACTGTATTTATGTTCAACTCCGTAGCCTTGAAATTTTGAACCAATCCAAAAGACAAGGAAACTCCCAGAGGTTTTGATTTGTTATGGTAACATGGAGGACTTTGCGACTCGACAGATTTTACATGCATCAGTCACACAGGGAGTCTTCGCCCGGCCTGGGATTGAACCTACGAACTCTTGGATATGGGCCCGGTGCCCTACCAATGCAGGGCTAAAGAGAATAGAAGGGCTAGTTCACTCCGCTCTTAGAGCTGAAGCTACGATCGCTCTTAACCTAAAAGATAAAAAGAAACATTCATTTTTATTAAATGGATGTCCAATATATATTTTTTTTATTAATAAAAGTAGAGAGAACGAAACAAACGTTAAAGTTTATATCGGCGGTAAATTGATAATGACTTTAATACGAGATATGTGTTTTTTCTTATTTCGAGTTAATTGTCTCGAATATTCTGAATTACATCAGAAAAAAATTGAAAGTCAATTATTCCCCCTTGTAATTGTGTTCATTTATATTCAGGCAAATTAATTAATTTTTTTCCTACAACATTTAAAAAAAGACAAACAATGAAGGAAATGCAAAAAAAAAATGAACAAGAATTCTATCTTNCATTAATTGTTGGGAACACGCGGAAGCTTATATTTTTTCCTTTTGTTTTTCTATCAAAATTTTTTCAAGTTGCAATCGCACAAACTGGCTTTTTGATAATAGTTTTAAATTCTTGTAAATTCACTGCAAAAACTGAGGAAAGTCATTATAGAAAATAACAAATGCCTTAGAATATCTCGCAAAAAGAAATGCTCCAATATTATTTAGAGCTAGTAAGGCCAAACACTCGGTTCTTGAAGTAAAAGTGCGAGCTTTGCGCCAAAGTGACGTCACTAGAGAAAATCGGAGGATTGGCGCGGCAAGAGCTACTTCAAAGGAGTGAACCAGCCCTTCTATTCTCTTTAGCCCTGCTACCAATGAGGCTATCCCGGCCTAGTGAAATCTTTTGTAGTGAATGGAGGAAAATAGGCAAGCGAAAAAGAAAAATTCAATGAAACTAACTACATATATCTATCAAGCAAACTAAAAACATGCCTTAAAAGAGGAAGTAATTAATTTTGATTTAAAATTATGTCCAGTGTTGGCAAGTTTTTGACTATGATGGTTTTATCCGGTTTTAACCTTAGTTTTATCTGTCATGCAAAAAAAAACCTTTTTTAAAATTGTCAAAAATCGAAAATTTTGTTGTAAGGATTATCTATTACTAGGAGGCTTCCCCCCTGATCGCTGGCGCTCGCCAACCCCCGGAACTGCTTTCGCAGTTCATTTCGGATTGCATCGCAATCCGATGCTCACTTTGCTCGCGCATTTGATACGTTCCTAACGTCTAGCTTTTGTATACTTTTTTGAACACTGAAGTTCCGAAAACTTTAACTATAGAAAATTCTAAACCTGTGCATTTCAATATTAATTTGAAATTGCAAACACTTCACATATTTTTCTTAATCACACTATTCTAAATTTCAGTTGTTGAGAAAAGTAACTTTTGTAAGTTTTGTTTTAAAGTCTTTCCCACCAGAGGGCTGAAACCATGTGTTGTAAAACAATATGAAATAGTACTGAACGCCGGATGTAAAGCATCGGCTTCGATGAAGATAATTTTGTGAGAATTTTTTTGATATGAGAATTCACCCGATTAGACATATGATATGCTTACTATGTGCTCTTGCGCGCCGAAGCCTATCAATTAAAACGTATTAACGTTTTATATAATGTAGATTAGCCATATAATGCTCACTACGTGCTCTTGCGCGCCGAAGCCTATAAATTAAAAATGAAAACCGTTGCCAACGCGAGAAACGAAATATCGGTTTTATTGATACATACGTACGTATTAGCGTTTTATATAATACTAGGAGGCTTCGCCCCCTGCTCGCTGGCGCTCGCCAACCTCCGAAACTGCTTTCGCAGTTCATTTCGGATTGCTTCGCAATCCGATGCTCGCTTTGCTCTCTCATTGGATACGTTCCTAACATCTAGCTTTTGTATACTTTTTTGAACACTGAAGTTCCGAAAACTTTAACTATAGAAAATTCTAAACCTGTGCATTTCAATATTAATTTGAAATTGCAAACCGTTCACAAATTTTTCTTAATTGTACTCAGGGGCGGATCTACTTAAGGGCTTTTTGGGCTGCAGCCCAGGGCCCCGTGGATACAAAGGGCCCCAGTCCCCACTGAAAACAATAGGTGATATTTTGAATTAAAAAAATATCTAATATTAAAAAATATATATATTATAAGGTTGGCAACCCTGAGATCAATCAACCCATGCATGTGCGCGTCTTTCGAACGGAACGGGGAATTACCCGTCGCTTGTTTTTGGTCAGTGTATTTTTTCGCGTCTATTATGAGGGACTTCCCGCAGCG
>NC_092212.1:88180477-88193749 GCF_043381705.1 Parasteatoda tepidariorum | reverse complement strand
AATTTACGTGACTGAAACCGGCTTCAACCATATAGGAACTTGGAAATGCTATCATAAATGGCTGAGCTATTTCGTAAAGTCTTACATATTTTTGCATTATATTTATATTTGTCCAAAATTTGCTTATTGTTAAATCTTTAAAAAGCGTCTCTGTTTCAAATCCCCACAATAATTCAGCAAGCTCATCTTGCAGGTTGATGTCCACGTTTTCAATTTGAGCAGAAAATGGCACAATAATCCAATCAGGGATGTCAATGTTTTACAAATCAACAAAACGCAGTTTAAAATCGTCGCTCAATTTTTTTAAGATTACCTGTATATATTTCCAAGTCTTCTTGTATTTCTAATTGTCACATATCTGAAAAATACTGATAATCTTTCGACCAATCGACCGCCTGGCTCAGATCGACCCCTGCTTATGTTAAATAGACCCCTGGGGGTCTATATAGACCACTTTGGCGACCTCTGCTCCTACCCATGATCCGTCTACCACTGAGGATATTTCACGTCAGCACTGTGGTGCGAACCGGATGCCGAATTCGTATCGACGAGCCACCTCATTGGAAGGCGAACGATTTATCCCCTAAGCTATCGCGGCTCCCATTGTGCAGCTGTCGTGCTACATAAATGAACTACATCGACATCAAATGAGAAATTTCATTCAATAAAATTTCCCTCCTCCCAAACATCGATGTGTAGCTTTTTTAAAAAGTGCTTAGTTTCGTTTTTTTAAAAGCCCTTAAAGGTGCTTTTTTTATTGGGTGTTTTTAAAAAGTGCTTCATTTTCCCTTTTCAAAAATGAGGTTTTTATTTTTATTTTACCACGTCGTCACTTACGTTTCGATTTTCGCCACGTATTAAGCAAAAGCGTCCTTTTCACTTTGTTCTATTCAATGTTTTAACAATTCATTCAAGCGCAATCCATTTCGGCGTGCCGTCGGTTAATATAGCGTATGAAAGTGCCGATCATTTTACATGTTGAATGAAATACTTGATAGTTCGCATGTCCGTCTACTGAGTTGGGTTCGGTGAGATTATTGCCGAGCTTCATTTTCCACCCTCTGATATCGAACCGAAACATCTCTTGACCTTTTTATAATGGCTAATATAATCAAGAAAAAAATTCTTTGTCTGAAACTAGTTATTTTATCATGATCATGTAAAGTCTTTGAAAATTATTTTGCATTTTGATGATGTATATAGTGCTTAAAAGGTGCTTATTTTTTGTTAAAATCATTTGGCTATGCACTCCTCAGATATCTCTTAGAATTCCGGAACAATTATTAGTCTGGGATTGTCCACCATATCTTTTAACGGGAGAAGTTCGTCTATGATACACAGCGAAACGGAAACAAGATTGTTTTATAATTGTTGATTAGCTCAACTGTATATAAAATGAAAATTGTCCCCAATCAAACAATACTGTGAATGTGTATAGTTTTCCCATATCTAAAGTAAAGAACCAAATTGACAGCAATACCATTCCCCCATTGTGGAAAAGAATCTCTTTTTTTTTATCTTTCAGGAACGAACAAAAATGTAAAATCGGGTCCTCCCTGAAGGCAGAATTAAATTTTTTCTTAAGTTCTGTACTATTGTAATTTTTTTTTCTGAAAAAATGGTAGAAACGTTCAAACCTACAATTTTTTTAATAGTTTCTGTGGATCACAAACATTTGAGAATGGATGTAACGCTTTATTTCAGGGGAAAGGAACAATTTTGCTCATCTGTAACGAATTGATTTCGACCAAACCTTTGAAGCAAATGAAATGTTTAACCCCTTGGTTGATTGATTTGATTTGTTCATTTACGTCGCACTAGAGCTGCACAATGGGCTATTGGTGATGGTCTGGGAAACATCCCTGTGGANCCGCAGCCAGTGATGCTTGACTTCGGTGATCTGCTGGAACCGTGTCTTAACGATCAGTCCACTGCGGGACCATTTTATAATGAATAAGTGCAAGTATGCACTGCGGGACTTAACCCCTTGGGAACGGGTGATTCAGAAAAGCATTCGTATAAAATCAGGATCAAGATAATAATAATGTGTGAAAAATATATACTGATCAGGTGAGTGTGTGAGGGAGTTTGTGAGCGAGAGTGTGTTATTTTGCGAAAAAGGCTGTGAGTATCAGATATGATATAATATTATATTACTGTAGCATTAAATAAAAAACGATAACTTAAATGTAGTCGTTTCTAATTTGACAGACTTACTTTGCTTTTACTTTAATTATTGTTAGTTTAATCATATATATAATCAATGTGAATTCAAAGTATAACTAAATAGTTTTATTTTGAACAAAGTAATGGTGAATTAAATAAATCAAACAATTAGAACTCCGCTCACAAATAAACTGCTAAAGAATTGCTTTGATTACCAGTTTTATCTTTTTTCCCTGGTTGATACGGTTTTATACTAACGTATTTGTGTCAGTCGGCGCGAAAGGGTTAAAGATTGAATTCGATTCAGAATAGATCTTAAGACAGCTTATATAAAAGAGCACTCAAAACCCTCTCAAAAGTTGAGTTTACTTCAGAAACCATCGCAAACTTACATTATTCTTATGCCCTTTAATGAAATAAAGTCATTTTTTGAATTAGTTAAGCTATTAAAGAGGAATATTTAAGTTTGTTGAGGAGATTTAAGGCTAGAAATCGCAAATAAAACTCCGATCAATGCTACAAGATTCATGTTGAGATACGCAAACCTTCCAAGAATTTTAACTTAAAGTATTGTGTTCGACTGAAACGATTCCAGTTTTATTCAATAGCACCATTTAACAACAACAAAAAAGGGCTATTCGATAAACAAATTCTGTTCTTCATTTAACTCTAAATAGAAGGGAGTTGGTCTGGCTCTAGTGTCATGAGAATTCTGAAAAATAGCAGCAGTAGTGAAGTCAAACATGCCAGGTATTATCCAACTCTCCCTTAGTAAATCATCAACCATTGAGATTTACGCAGTGGTGTTTTTTTTTTTTTTTTCACCATTTAAAGCTTAACCAAATTATAAACTTAACCAGGGTTGGGTTGAATTCATGCGCATGCGTTCTTATTTGTGTGTTTATATTTTTCTTCATATTTACGAAATGCGCATCCTATGTTGGTGAAACGTTTCCAATTTCAGCAGAATGATTTCGTAACAGGGGGAAAAAGAGAGGATTTGTTTAAAATAACAGTTAGTTACCCTCTGTTTAAATTGCATGTTGAAAAAAGAGCTCATAAATATAAAGCTATATTATTAGGCGCACTATAAGATTCTACGTAAAATTATCCTGCATCAGTTGGCTAATATTATAATGCAATACGTTAAATAGAAATAGGAAGTATATGAAAAATCTCTCTTGAATAAAAACCCATTACATGTGAATTTAAATATAAAAGTATTGTATATAAACTCGTGCATTACATGCTACTATTAAAGCACTAGGGCAGAGGTCGCCAAAGTGGTCTATATAGACCCCCAGGGGTCGATCCGAGCTTGCTAAATTTTATTATCGGATCTTGAAGCAAAGACGCTTTTTAAAAGTTTAACAATAAGCAAATTTTGGACAAATATAAATATAATGCAAAAATATGTAAGGCTTTACGAAATAGGTCAGCCATTTCCAAGTTCCGATATGGTTGAAGCCGGTTTCAGTCACGTAAATTCAATCTTAACTAAGAACAGAAATAAATTAAATGTGGAGTTTCGAGGGGATTTGAGATTAAAATTGACCAATTTTGAACCCAATATAGCAAACATTGAAAATAAAACACCAAGCACGCCCATCTCATTGATTAAGAAGCAATAAATCTGTAGTTACTTTACTTATTATTTCTACATATTTGTAATTGCTTATTATTTAATAAATATTAAAGACATTAAATTTCAACATTAATATATTTTTCATAAAACTATTGTTACACAATGTACTATTACTTTAATAAATGTTTAAAATCATAAAAAAAAGAATTACAAACACAGTATCTAATAGAGTTTTATTTTAATTAACAGAAAATTACTTTTATGGGGGTCGGTGGAGATTTCGAAAAATTATATAGGGGTCTATGAACGAAAAAGTTTGGCGACTCATGCTCTAGGGTGAGTCGAATCATTTGATCTAATTATTATTATATACTAATATAAAACCTGATATAATATATGTTCTCTATTTATATAATATATCATCTAATATGTCCAATGATCGAATTTAGATTCTATATCGTCTCATTTAACTAATACGAAACACGAATGTGAGTAAGTGCAGACAGTCTCGTATAAACAATGCAGCTGTATAGAGTATCACGTGATAATTAAGATTTTACATAGAATCTTAGAGTACGTCAAATAATTTGGCCTGGACCTGTATACATTCATTTGTTCAATCTAAAATAATTTGTCAAAATTATGTTGGATTGATTTGATTTACTTATTTGTTGAAAATTTTCTTCGAAATTTTTTTTCTCACTTTAATGAAAAAGAGTTATGACACAATTTATGTGCATTATAACACGCAAAAAAATCATTTTAGAAATTTTTTTATATCTTTGGATCCTATTTAAAGGATTGATTTATTTTACCGCATTGAAATACAAATTAAAATCAATTTTATTTTTCTGTATAAAATTGGATATTCTTCTCTACGAGAAAGACAGGCCGAATGCGTTTTCATTATGGTTTCCCAACAAAACCCAAATGTCCATTTATCTCAATTACTTTCCGTCCTTACCTTTCTCAAGCCGTTTAATTAATGTCTAAAAGATGGTCCCTGAGCATAAAGTTAATAGAAATTATGGATTCCCCCCCTCAAATGGCATATTTATATTGATTACGCAACTTCCCTTTTGACAGCTTCTGTAGGTAATGATTACGGATGGCCGGCCAGAGATACCTTCTCATATTAACTCTTCAAAGGAATATCATTTCTAGAACAATCGATAGAAAATAAGGAGTTTTTTTCTCTCTCTTTCTTCTTCTCTGAGATATCTCCTAAGGTTTTTAATGTTATTTAAGTAAAAAAAAAGTGGTATCGTTATGCAATTATATTTAGATAATTATGCGCAATGATCGTCTTCATACTTGATGTATTTATAAAATGTACTAAATTATTCGATGCACTGTAAGATTCTATGTAAATTCTTAATTATCAGGTGATATTCTATACAGCTTTATTGTTTTTACACGGTTTGCACTTGTTTACGTTACTGTATCAATGGGTTAAATCAGACGATATATAATATAAATCAGACGATATATAATATAAATCAGACGATATGTAATATAAATCAGACGATATATAATATAAATCAGACGATATATTATATAAACATAGAATATTTATTATATCAGGTATTATAGTAGCATATAATTAGACCAAATTATTAGACTCCATGTAGTGTTTTAATAATTTCATGTTTTGCACGAGTTTATAGGCAATACTTTTATATTTAAACATACATGTAATGGATTTCTATTCCGCAGATATTTTAGAGACTTTCTATTTGTATTTATTTTTAACGTATTGCATTACAATATTAACCAATCGATACACGAACGTAAGCAAGTGCAAACTGGTTTCAGCCGCGTAAAAACAATAATGTTGTACAGTATCACCAGGTAATTAAGATTTTACACATAATCTTATAGTGCGTCTGATAATTTGGCGATGGACTATCTCTCTCTCCCTCTATATATATATATATNTTTTTCAATTTTATTTATTTATTTTTTTAAATAAATTTTATTTTTTGTAAGTAATATCTTAATGATCCGGTGATACTATACAACATGATTGTTTTTACGTGACTGAAACCAGTTTGCACTTGTTTACATTCAAGTATTAATTGGTTCACATTGTAATGCGATATGTTAAAAATAAATTTATATAAATTAATGTTAAAAAATAAATGTTAAAAATAACTAGAGTAAATTTTGAAATGGTTACAATTCGCCATTAATGATAAAAATATATACAAATTCCTCGATAAATAAAAAATATATTTTCAAACAATTTTGATTAAGACGGAGGAACAATTGTCCTTGTAACTATTTAATTTAGATTCCTGGTGCTAGGAGAAGTTCTATTGTTTCATTCGACTTTTAAAATTTCAATTGAAACGCAATTCTTGGACGTCTTTAAAAAATGTTTATAAGGCTAGCAGTAAAAAAAAAATGGTACTGCATTCATTTTTTAGAGAGTTGAGACAGTTATTATTTCAAACTTATTTTAATATCGCGTGAAGTAATTTAACATACTGTCTAACTAAATGAATAAACTCAAGAAATTGAAGCAAAAAGATGAAACTTTCATTGACTTCAAAAAATATGAAGGTGATAGTAAAAGAAGACATGTTTTGCGTGTTCAAAAATACACGTCAGACGTCATTCATGCTTGACGGGTCTTGATAACGGGCGCCTATATTCGAGCGCTCGAAGCACATCGATTTATAGTACCCATTGGCAAAATGGGTTTGATGTCGTGCTCATCTTATTTGGACGTCCCCACTCTTTTAAACAGTGTTCAAGAGTAAACAGAATTGAACCCTGCCAAAGAGCGAACCGCTTACAGGCAAATACGAGAGCTGGGTGTCGGCCACTCTTTCAGGAGCACCCTATTAGGTGGGCAAACGTTGCTCCCATAATAAGAACAGATAGTACAGAGAATGAAAGGACATCCATGCCGAACCCAGAACCCTTCAGATGCAAGGCCACTTCCCTCCCTGACCCCTACATAGTCCGGTCGGATGGTCAGATCATGCAATACTGTTGTCCATCAGTGTATTGCCATTAATTTTATATGTAAATTTATAGTTATTTCGTTAAAACTTAAAATGTAGGTGACAGGAAATCTCGTCTCATTTCATTGAAAAAAAATTAGGCTTAAATCGGAAAAATAAAAGCAATTTAGTGAATATAAATTTGACTAGAGTGTAAGTTGTTCACTATTTCAGATAACTTATTCTTTTATTGTCCAACAGTGGACTGATCGTTAAGACACGGTTCCCAGCAGATCACCGAAGTCAAGCATCACTGGCTGCGGTCAGTGTGCGGGTGGGTGACCACTTGGACCAGTCTGTGTAGGGACCGAGGGTGTGCTGTATGGGTCCTCGTTAAACTGTGCTACCGTAAAGTGCTCGACTTCGCGTGCAGGTCGTCGGGCTACCGAAGAGGGGGTGCCATCTCCTCTGCAGAGGATAAAAATTGTGATGGCATGTCTTCAGATCATTCTCAGGGATGTTTCCCAGACCGTCGCCAATAGCCCGTTGTGCAGCTCTAGTGCGACGTAAATGAACAAACAACAACTTATTCTTTTATTCAAAAAAAGAATTTTTTTTTTGAGCACTGGGAACATAAGTTGATATTTTATTTTATGTTTCAGACCCAATAATTTCGTTTCAAGTTAAGGACAAGTAACATTCCAATGGCAGCAGAAATGTTTATAAGCAATCATTCAAAAAAAAATTTCTTTTCAGAAAAATTTTTCAAAGCTACTCTTTATTTTGAAAATGACCCGTATATGAAAATTAAGAAAAAACCTGCTTATGCATTTAACTTCTGCTATGAGAATTAAATAAACAAGTAATATATATATATATANTAATTTATTTGAGACTCATGAGACGCAGTCGGAAAAGAACATTAATTATAAAAATACATTTCAGTGGTGCAAAATAATATAAAAAAAGATTTCTTAAAGTCAATTCCTACTTAGAGGTCAACAAAGAATTTTTTTATTTTAGTTACTTTTTATTAAATAATTACAATTTTTTTTCTATTACGTAAAAATAATTAATAATAATTAAACTAATTAATTAATGTTTGAAAAAACTGTATTAACATCAAGTGTCATTCACTAAAAATTTAAACAAATGTATTTGAAGTTGAATGGATGAATAAAAAGTATTTTATGAACGATTAATAATTTGAACGAGATATAGGGAGAGTGTGAACTAATGGTAGGAATTGAAGAAAAAAAAACCATCTATACCTGAAAAATCGATTAAAATGTTTTGAACTTAATGAACCATCTTAAAGAACATTTTTGTCAACCTCAGAACATTAAAAGGAAAGTGCCTCCTTGAAATAGTTTGGTTCCCACTGGGGGGAGGGCAGTGACCGTTGGCCAAAGAAGAAAAAAAAAGAAATGACCAGGATGATTATGGGCACGGGGAACAACTATTTTGCAATCCATCACTTTGTGGAGAAGATTTTGTGCCGGTGAGTGCTCAGGGATTCACCAGAGCAATAAAAGGCAAAAGAGTCCACTGGTCGAACGGCCACTTAAGTCCACAACTAGATACTAGTCTTTCCACTCACAGTTAGGTCCTAATATTTCACCATTTGCCCCTTACAAAAAGGCTGTTGACAAAACTCTCCTGATATCAAATCGGGAGCCTTTTTACGGGCAAATCCCCTCTGGGGGGGAATTATATTAAGGATACCTCCCCCCCCTCTCTCTCTCAAATCTTATTATTCGATTCGTTGGTGGCTAATCTTTTTTTCTCTTCTTCTTTCTCTATGGTTGAGGATTAGATAGATTTCCGACTTTTGTCTCCAATATTTTCCTAGAGAGAAATTTTTAATATACAGTTCAGGGCTGATTGTGCTCCGGAAAAAATCCGGATTTTCGGACTTTTCGCTAACAGTGATCCGGAGATCGAAGGTCCAGACGTTTCAAAAAATCATCGATCACGGAAATTTCCGGAAATCAAATTTTCAAAGGTGGAACTTAAAAACACAGTTTATTTGATTTGTTTGTAAGGGAGAGGCAGAGATATACTTCATAAGCTTATATTCATGATTAATATTCGTTTTTAAATAGTTGTTATAATCATAAACTCAAGAAAGAAAGAATTAATTACTTCTCCATGTCATCATAGGTATGAGCAAATAGTATAGGTATGTGTAAAATTTTAAAAAAATTTTAAGTAAACTAAGAAATATTGAGAAAAAGGAAAAAAAAACCTTGCTTAAATTTTTTTCAATTTAATTTTTTTTTTTTTTATCTCAAGAAATTTTCCGGAATTTTGACTTCGGCTCACAATCACCCCTGACAGTCGGACCTCTATTTAACGAAGTCGATAAATCCCAAAAATTAGTTCGTTATATGAAAAATTCGTTAAATCGAAAATCATTTGTTGAAATACTTAAACAGCGCAAAACAGGTTTTAATTCATAAACACTAGGCATTTTTAAAATAGCAATTGATACACCTTTATCTGCAAATTATTTTAAAAATCTTAATCATAAAAGAAATCTGTATGGAAAGCAAGAATACAGCAAAACATTATCCAGGGTTACTCTGTACTTCATACGTTTCTCTGTACTCTGTACTACGTACTTCTGTACTACGTACTCTGTACTTCATACGTTTTCAACTAAAAAAAAATAATAAAGCTTAATTTACGTATAAAATGATATCTGCATTTATTATAAAAGTACTAGTTTTAAACATTCATTACTACATGTGTTCTTAAGTTTAATGGGTACTAATAAGATACGTTCATTTCGTTTGAATTTTTTGTTCGAAATGCAAACAAAAAGGAATTTTACTGCTTTCTCTAAAAATTAAATCGTTTCGAAAATCACTTCAAGGTCATTTCCCCCATAAAATACGTTAACAAGTTTGAAATGTTCTGAAATATTTTAAGAAATAGGAAAAGTTGATCTCAGAGAAAAGTTTGTTAAATAGAAAATTCACATCGCTATTTGGAAGTTATTTTACAAAGAAATTTCCAAAATGATTTTGGTTCCTCGGAAGAAAAAAACAGCGAAATAGAGAAATTTGCAGAATGGAAGTTCGTTGAATAGATGTCCGACTGTATGTGTGGATTTAACGAGAAAATGTTTTCTGGTTTCATTGAACCAATCAGAAATAAGTATAATGATTGTCTAACAATTTTTTTTTTTCCTTCAAAAAAATCCTCTCGTTTAAATTGTTTAATATTTGTGAGTCATAAACTTAAGCTTTCTCGTATCATGAATCAGAAGCATAATGTATTACGTTAGTTTTTTGACTCTTGGAGTTTTTGGAACTCGCTCTGATACGTGAGACTGTTGTTCGTAAACAGCGAGAAACATTTTATAGATTTAAATCTTTTTTTTCCCCTCGGATATTACAAACTCTTGGTTTACTTGAATTCATCCCCCCCCCCGAATTATATGTAGAAAGAGCTATTCTGCATGGATAGCGACTTCATTCCTATTTTTACAAAAATCCTCAGCAATTTCATTCAAGTTTAATAATTACTAGTGGGCTGGGCCCCCTCCTCGCTAACGCTCGCCAACCCCCGAAAATTGCTACGCAATATGGTTTGCTTCGCAAACCAAGCTCACCTCGCTCGCTACTAACTTAAGTACATTGCAAATGCACAAAATTCTGAGAATTCAAAACAATCATTCAAATCCATATAAAAACTTTTTTTTAAAAAATGTTACATCTTTTTAGTAAATACTAAGTCATTAAAGTAAATTTGAATTCAAATAAATGACATGTAATTCGTTAAACCTATTAGAAATGTGCTATAGTATAATTCATGATATAAATCAAAAATCGTCAAATAAATTCGTAATATATAAATTCGTGAAAAAAAGCGCTTTCGACAAAATACTAAAATAGAGATCTATCGACAAAGACTACTCACTTCTGCCTAGCTTATGCTCTCTTTGGTTATTTCAGTTTCTGTTTTTAAAAGCGCTATATGTTGAGCCATCTCGGCTAGATTTGGCATGTGACATTTTCAGAGGCAATCATGGGTCGATTTTCTACCGTTGCCATTCAGGGAGTTGTAATGAGGCTTTTTTTTGTCGCCGTGTGAGAGAAATATATATTTATAGATTGTTAATAATTTAAATGTAATTATTATAGTTCTCTCTTAAGTCAACATTCTGAGTGGATTGTTTATCAAATAGATTAATGTTTACATTTTTATTATCTTATAGAATACTATTTGTAGTATGAATATTAATAGTATTATTAATAGTATTATCGCCAATTTTCCTATCTTTAATTTAGCATTATTTAATTTATTTAAATCAAATAAATGCCAGAATAATCGTTTTTTTTTCTTCCCATCTCTGCTATGGGGAAGGGTAGCTTCCCATGTCAAAACTTTTGATGGTCCCATCAAAAAAAATTTGATGGTTTTTGTTGATGGTCCAACATTTGATGTTCATGATTTTTAATATGCCAACAAACTTCCATCATTCCATGATTGAAAATATGCTACTTCTTTTCTCATAAAACTCAATGCGCTTTAATTTATCACGCTAATAATAAATTTCGAAAAATAAATGCAAAAATTAGGAGTTTTTAAGCTATTCAGAAGCGACCCTTCATCGACGCCATTGATTATGTGTGAAGGAAGATAATTGTTACGGAATAGATTTCTTTTTTTCTGATAAAAAAGACATGAAATACTGATATGGAAAGAAATCTTTTTTTGTTGACGCATTCCAAATAATGTGTGGAAGAAAGAAAAGAAAAAAAAGGTTCAAGGTTCTCTATTATTATTGAATCACTTCCAATCGAAGAGAAAGAGAAATGTAAACAGTTGAAACGTGAAGATGAAACAAAGTGTGGACTTATATATAAGAGTTCTCACACTTTGTTGGGGAAGAATCACTCTTTCCCTACTCTTGGGGGGGGGGGGCCTTTTTCATTCACAGTAGTTAGAACTATACCGATCCATTGAACAAGATGGCGCGGGTTCTGTTGTTACACCACTATAGTTATATATAGTTGCATTGAACGTTTTAGTGATTCCTGTTATCCCGAACACCCACACACATCTATATGTTACCGTTAAAGTAATAAATTGGTGATTATATATAACAGGGGTCTGTCTAGGTGAAAATTTAGACATAATATGTGAAAAATTAAAAATCAACACAAAAATATAGTAAAAATATAGATTTATCGTTTCTTAANTGCAGGGGTCTGTCTAGGTTTTTCTGAGAGGTACCTATTTTGTGAAAATTTAGACATAATATGTGAAAAATTAAAAATGATATTAAAAAATCAATACAAAAACATAGTAAAAATATAGATTTATCGTTTCTTTAGGATACAAAATTAAAATCCTAAGAAAAAGTACTTTGTGAAACCCCACCGTTTTTCCTAAAGTTGAATTTGTGAAGGTACCGCTAAACGGTAGTAAATTCAACGTGGACAGATAATAATAACAGGTAATTATGCATAATCACCACTAAATTTGGTAAATAGGATACATTTTTAAAAATGTATCAAATTAATTGGTTTGTTTGCATAGTTGCCAACTTGTAATGGTAAATGTGATAAATATTATGACTGATTGGGCCAGTAGAATAGAGTGCAGTTTTTTTTTTCGTGTAGTTACTACTCAGAAAGATATTTTTTCGTAGGACCACGAATTACTATATTTTACAGTTAAAAAGTCTATAAATGGTAATTTTAAGTCGCATACATTTATTTAGCCTGAACGAAATTAGAATAAGCGACTGACAGGTGCTGTGAAACGAAAAAAATACAATTTGCATGAACAAAACAGTTGCACATCAAAAAGCAAACTACAGTTACTTATAAAAAAACAAACTAAGCCCATATTCTAGAATAAGAAGAAATTTTTTTTTTCAAATAACGTTAAGTGCTATTACTACAAATTACTAAATATTTTAAGTTTACTTATTTAAGCATATTAGACTGTTAAGACATTTAGAATTACAAAGTTTGCCAGATTTTTTACATTTGCACACTTAATCAGACTCGCATTCTCCCTTACATCGCTGATAGCTCTGACCTCCAGAAAGAGATGCCTCTCTAACGTGATATTACAAGAGCTGGTACATCGTCAAGCATAATTAATTTTTCTTCACAAATTCTCTTACATTTTATTTCAATTACATTTTCTTCACAAGTTGTGCAAACTGAGTTTAATGAAGTTATTGACTTTTATCACATTTACCATTACGAGTTGGGAATTATGCAAACAAACCGGTTAATTCAAAACATTTTCAAAAACGCATCCTATTTACCAAATTTATTGGTGATTATGCATAATTACCGGTTATTATATATAATCAGCGGATTAATCCCATTTACCGCAACCTACATACTTCTCTCTCTCTCTCTCTCTCTCTCTCTCTCTATATTTTTTTTTTAAAAAATGCCATTTCTTTTTCGTCGGCATTTCGTTTCAAATAATTTTATAAAAGCAAACGAAATATTAAGCAAATAATGGATTATCAATTGCATCTAAATACAATTAAATATTCCAAAAATCATCACTGGTTAAAAAAAAAAAAAAAAG
>NC_092212.1:88173531-88180316 GCF_043381705.1 Parasteatoda tepidariorum | reverse complement strand
CCCCTTTTTTTCATATGTCTATAATTTTTCTTTGTTTTATTCTTCATTTTGAACTTATCTAATGAGTGCTGTTTACTTGCAGCTTAAGCGCAATAAATGATACTTATTGTTTTTCTTAACTTTCTTAGTGTTTTCTTGTATTTTTTTTTATTTATTATATATATATATATACATACATACACATACATATATATATACATATACACACACATGGCTCCAAGAGTTTGAAAAAGGCTGGTAACCAATAAAAATGCTAGCTCCTTTCCCGTTGCTAGTTTTTTTTCTCTCCTAATTCGAAATTTTGTTGATTGCATCCATGTATTAGAAATCAAATACTTACTTTATAACAATAAAATATTTATTTACATTTACATACTTATTACAAAATGAACGAAATACTTTTTAGAAAAGAATAAAATTTTTATAAAACTTTTTAAAAGAAGTATCAAAATAATTAAAATTTATATATAATTTCAAAGACTTATGTTTTCATAATTAAATATGTATAATATTTGAGAATATGCGTAAGAGTTTGTGCGGTTATGCTTAATAAGATTCAATACAGCATTTTTTTTTTCTACGCAAATTTATAAATTGGGACACAATTTCGATAAAACGTCCAAGACAGCGGTAACCGAGAAATTGTAAAAGAAAATTCCGGAAACGCGAGCCTCTCACAAAAATCACGCGATCGCGGTGGATAAGAAAAAAAAAATTCTTTCTTATTCTTTTGTTGAAATAAAATTGAACGGAGAGTGTTATTTCATTCTTTTTAATCCTAAACGAAATACGTCCCTGAAATTTCGAATTGCACATTCATCATTGTTCCACTGGACGATCAATTTCCATGTTGTTTTTTAAATTACGTTTGCAGACATGATTTTTTGAAAGGCAAATATTTTTAATAGGATAGTCTAACGACTTTTTTGACGTTCTATTTTAGTCGATTTTGAAGTTAAATTCACATGGTTTTTCGAATTACTTTTTCGGCTGTCTAAGTATCAATATTTAGAAATTCCGATACGAAACTGCCCATGAATCTTCAATGAGAAAAATAACCTTTCGACCCCATCAGTTCAATTTTACACTGAATTTAATTGTCAATTCATGTAGTTTTCGATTATAATACCACATATTGTTACGAATTTCAACATAATTTTTTAAATTCCACGTTTTTACACGATATTATTACAAAACGTGAAATGAAAAGATTGAGGTTTAAACAAAAATATGAAGGTAAGGAAAAAAAGAATAAAACATTTTCTTCAATGATTGTTGAAAAAAAGGGTAACAACAGGGAGGAAATATCGTTTGAGCTCAATTCTCAAGCTGATTTTCGTAATGTAAATATTAACATACAAAAATTTGCATATTTAAAGAAAATTATTAAAATAAAATAACGTAATTTTTAAAGAACTAAAAAAATATAAATAAAAATCCGAGAAATAAGATATAACCTCTTCATCAGCTCACACGATTATATCCGCAAAAAGGAGTGCTTTTCAATATTGTATCACTATAGCCAAAGCAAAATATATCAATACAATAGTGAGAAGAGAGTTTTAAAAAAAACTGAAACAAAATAGAACCCATTGAGTAATAAATATCACGTAAAAAAAAACAGAAAATAAAATGCAAAGAAAAAACAGAAAAAAATATAAAACGCAATCTATAAAGCGAGTAGCGAACTCAAATGAACTTACATGTACGGGAAACTTTCAAGAATGATTTAAAATGTATTTGTAATAAAATTGCCAGATTACAAAATGTGAAAACAGAAGCGCAAATCGAGCCGAAAGTCTAAATTGAGGAAATTTGCTATATAGTGCGGTCTTATACTGCAGTACTGAACCTCGTTTGATTTGTTAGTTACCAAGGATTGGCCCGAAAACAGATGTGCGCGAGGTAATATTATACTGAATAATTTAAATAAGTTTATAATTAATACTGTTGACATTTAATTATACAATTTTAATGATTTTAGAAAATTAACATTAAAGAAGAGAGAGAGATGAATTGCCCGTTTTGCACAGATTTGTAGCCACGAATTTGCCCGAAATGGATTTGCACATGGTAAAAATGTATAAATTAACAAAGAAGTTTTTAGTAAATTTACTTATAATAACATACTATTAACTATAGAATTTAATTTAGAATTTCATATAGAATTTAATTACTTTAGTTGGATATCCATTGTTTTTATTTTAATCAAATGTTGAAAGAGTTTGTCTATTTGGGGTTTTTTTTTTTTGATAAATAAACATTACTACATTTTCTATTAATTCTATTCATTTGATTAAAATGGTATTTAAATAGATGTTCTTAGAATTCCAAGTAATTAGTTTATTTATATTAAAATTAAAATCATTTCTTTTATCGCATAACTCAACAAAGCAAATATTTTCGTCTTTTATAGTACCCAAATCCAAAAATTTAAAACTAATATTATCACCACGATTACGAACCAAAAATGATTCCTCTGAGTAAATATTATTTAATGAAATAGTATAATCTTGAAAATTAAAGATAATTTAATCATCAATAAATCTAAAAACAAATTTGATATTAAGAGCATAATTGTTTTTTCGTAACGGTGCAAAAATAATTTAGCTAAGAGAGATGAAAAATTAGATCCTTGTGATATTCCATCAATTTAAATAAAAATATCTTTTCCATTGTAAAGATAATTATCAAAAAGGCAGAAATTAGGCAGAGTTTCCCAATAATCAAAATCGCAATAAAGGATAATTTTAAAATTACGCTACTAATTCAAATGGACATCTTTTAGTTTAGAAAGGGGAATGCTATTGAAAAGATCCTGGAAATCAAAAGTCGCAATAGAACTAATTTTATTATGTTCAGCAAATTTTAAAATTTGACGATTATTTGTGATGATCCAAGAAAAACCCTCTTTAATAATATAGTTAATAATTTTATTTAAGTAGTTAGAAAAAATGGTGCCAGGTTTAGTTAGGTAAGTATTAGACCCGCATGTGATTGTTCTAAATTTTATTGAAATTTTATGAAATTTTGGACTGATAATTAAAAGTAAGGAAATTATGTATTGATAATTTTAATATTTAACCTCTTATATAAAGCAGAAAGAAGTAAAAAAAACTCTCTTAATAGTGACAAATTAAACGTAAATTTTATTTCTAATTTGGAAAATTATTTGAATAAACATTACAATATTAACCAATGAAGGATTTTGTTTTCTCCCTTAACAATAATGATGTATATAAGCTTCAAGATCTTATTATTAACTTTTCTTTTATTAATTTACACTTCAGAATTCTTTGTTTCGATCTTGTAAAAGCTGAAATCAGAAAAATAAATAGAAATATTTATATTAAAGAAAAATTTATATAATATATACTTCGTTATTAACTTTCAAACCACTATTTTCGATAAGATCAAATTTCATAATATTTTTGAAGATTTTAAAAATTTGTTTCCATTAAAAGATTTTAACATAATTAAAAGCTTTAAATGTAATGAATCTATTGGCTTAACTATATTTAATTATAATGATATTAGCAAAAATTTAGGTACGATTAATATATCCGATAATGAACGCCACTGTGAAAAAGAGAAATATTTTAGTTTTGTTGACAAACATCATAAACATATTATTCTTGGTAATTTAAATATTATAGAAAACTTAGAACTTAGGAATTTAATGATAGAAGGCACAAAATTTAAATCCATTTACCATACATCAATTCATAAAACTCTAAAATACTTTCTTAATGATCTCAATAGTTTTCGTTTTAAGATATCAAATAGATTCTTTTTACCTTTAGGTATGCTAACAGAATGGAAATGGGGTGCTTATTACTACGTTAAAAACTTTGTTTTCAATAATGAGGATAATTTTAATAACAGTAACAATTCAATACATTTCTCTAAAATTGTTCAATCAATTAAGCAACTACAAAAAAAATTTCATTTCCCCCCATAGACAAAGCTAACAATAATTATGCAATCTTCTGTAAAAAATTCTGTGTTGAACTTTTAAACAGGGAGTTAAAAAATAGTAAAAATTTTAAGCTTAGTAATTTAAATAATAATATTATCATTCAAAAAAGTTTTAGCTTTATATAAGAGGTTAAGAATTAAAATTAGCAATATACAATTTCCTTACTTAATTATCAGTCCTAACTTTCATAAAATTCCTATAAAATTTAGAACAATCACATGTTGGTCTAATACTTACCAAACTAAAATTGACACCATTTTCTCTAACTACTTGAAAAATATTATTAAAGAAGGTTTTTCTTGGATTATCACTAATATTAGAATTTATTAAACATAATAAAATTAATTCTTTTGTGACTTTTGATTTCCTGGATCTTTTCCTCTTTCTAAACCAAAAGATGTTCTTTTGAGTTATTACTTTGATTTTAAAAATATCCTTAATTGAGATTTTGATTATTGAGAATTTTTAAATTAACATTATGGGGGTCGGCCACTGTCTTGATCAAAAATTGTAACCATATTTTAGGGTTACCCTTCATAGTTTGAGGGTTTGAATCTGTCTTATAAAAGTGCGATTATTTATCATGAAAGAAATGATTGGTGAAAGTATGATTGTGTCCGTTGTGTCCATTTTTGTGTCCGTTACATAATCATCTGCATTAATTAGATAGCATAAAGTTAGGTTCTCGAACCACATGAAGATTTTGGTCATACTGCGTGAAAATCGAATCCTTAGATAAAAAGTTATTCATGGCGTGGTAATTCACTTTTTGTTTCGCTCCCAGTAGCTGTTAGAGGCATGTTTGCTACCGTTGCTCGAATGCTTTTTAATTTTTGGAGCAATAATTATTATCCCGTGTCATTCAAGAAAGTGCCAATAAAAAATGTGTTTCTCTTAATGACATTTTAATCAGCGTTTGTACTGGATTCTGTTTATCGAAAAAGCGCAAAAACCGATTTAATGGCACTGACAATTTATGACTTTTAAAAACTTCAAAATTGGTACATATTAATTTTATTGGGATAGAAATAATGTTAGCAAAGCCAGACACTAAAAAATTGTATAACTTAGTCTATTAGGTCTTTCATTTCATTTTTCCGATGAAAACACATCGGAAATAATCGTGTCGTCCCCTTTGACCTTCAATTAAGATTACTTTTGTTGAGGGAGATCTTTTTTGGACGAGACATGTGTAAAATTTGTGCAAAATTTAAATATTTCAAAAGTTTTTTTTTTTAAACAATTTTTAACTGTCGTGAAAGAGGGGGATTAACGACCCTAAAAGGACACCTTCCTGTCGAATAAATTCTAGAATAAGATGTACAAATACAAATCGCATTTACCAATGAACTGCAGAATAAATTTCACTCGACTTATCTACGCAAAAACTTTCTTATGTTAGATGCGCTTAATTTAATAATGGTCAATACCCTTGTTCGTATCAGTATTAAAGAATATCTGGCTGTCCATTTTAATAGTACACCCAGTTAGTAGATTTTACATAATCTTTTTATTTTTTATAACCGTCGTTGAATAGCCGACCCAATTTTGGATTTACGACTAACAATGCTCAACTGCGTAACCTTGTCATTTTGAACCCAGTCCAGAAGACAGCGGAACTCCTGGATCGGGAGAAATTTGCCTTCTTGGAGGACTTCTTGATGAAACTAACCCGCATTAGTGATACATGGAGAGGAAAACCACGCCGGCAAGAGGGTTCTAACCCATGATCCGTTTACCGCTGAGGATATTTTTACGTCAACACCGCAGGCGGTGCCAGCCGGTTGCGGAATTCGTATCGACCCCCTGTTCACCTCATTGTAAGGCAAACGTTCTATACCCCCAGCCACCACATAATCTTTTGAAATGGCTCTATTTTATTTCAATCAATTTATGTTATCTTTATGATTTCATGCGAAGTGTTAAAATAGTTAGAGAGTTCTGCTCTACGCCCCCCCCACCCTGTACCCCATATCGAGCCCCAAATATTTTATATTTTTCTGTATTAAATAACTTTTGTTTCCTCATTCACGTCTGGACTGCCTACTTTTGAGCACTCGAAACATGTCGACTTTTATTACCGTTCTCAAATGGAGTTCATCAATTATTGAAAATTAAAACAGAGGTTCATTGTTAAAAGGAAATCATTATTAGTTTATTATTCATAAAGGTGACCATAAACACCTCTCTGATTACATCTCTAGAATATATTTTTACACTTCTTAAGATGCACTATTCATGTCATCATATATATATGTAATAAGCGAGACAACAGCCTCTATGTTATCCCGCCAGATGTCGCTCGCAGGAACAGGAATGTATTGGAACTTTCTCGATGTAAATAAGAGTAAGTCAGTTGATATTGTTTTTAAGTGAAACTTGGAACCTGTGTGGTTCGATCTTAATTGCTTAAGAATCTATGTGACTCGATCATATGGTTGATTGAATTAGTTGATGATAACCAACATCATCGCATTATGGTGTAGTTTGAAGTAACTCAGCATATATACCTGACATATATATAAAAAAGTTCAAAATGAGGAATAAAACAAAGAAAAATTATAGACATATGAAAAAAAGGGGGGGAAATAATAAGTAAAAACATAACAAACAAAATTTTATTAAAAAAAAAATATTAAAAAAAAATGCTAATTAAAAAACCGGAAAAAAAGCCGGAAAAAAAAAGATATAATCTTTTCTTCAGCCCACACGATTATATCCGCAAAACAGAGTGCTTTCTGATATTGTATCAATAAAGCCAAAGCAAAATATATTAATACAATAGTGTGAGGAGCACTCAAAAAAA
>NC_092212.1:88138370-88173000 GCF_043381705.1 Parasteatoda tepidariorum | reverse complement strand
TATATATATATATATATACCCTACGAGAATAAAAAAAATGTATTTGAAGTTGAATGGATGAATAAAAAGAGTATTCTATGAACGATTGAAAATTCGAACAAGATGTAAGAAGGAGATTGTGAACTAATAGTAGAAAAAAAGTTGAGTGAAAAGTATACATAATTTAATGCCTGAATTGTTTCTCTAAATTTATTTCAAAATCGATAGTTCAGAAATGTTGTTAATTTCAGTCAGAAGTAATATTTCCGATTGAATTCTAAAAATCACATCATCAGTTGAATAACAGGATTGCCCTGTGTGTTTCTCAAGGTGACAAAATAATAAGCCTAGCTCGGGTCAGTGTATGTTTTTGCTTCAAATTTAAAAGGTTCACGAGCGAGAAAATGAAAATCCTAAGAAAGTAAAAAAAAAATAAAAATTATAATAATTATAAAATAAAATTGAAGAAATAGCGACTTTCCTTATTTTTCCGACGCCCAACTTCGAAAACTTTTCTATTCGAGCATATTTCTGTTCGATTGAACTAGATTATACCACTCGAGCCTTGATTTCACAATGATGGATTTAGAATAAAGCAAATGTTAAGAACTAGTGGGCTGCGCCCCCTGCTCGCTAATGCTCGCCAACCCCCGAAAATTGCTACGCAATCTTATATGGTTTGCTTCGCTCGCTAATAACTTAAGTACATTGCAAATGCACAAAATTCTGAGAATTCAAAACAATCATTCAAATCCGTATAAAAACTTTTTTTTTTAAAAAAATACATCTTTTTAGTAAATACCAAGTCATTAAATTAAATTTGAATTCAAATAAATGGCATGTAATTCGTTATATAATTCGTGATACAAATCAAAAATCGTCATATAAATTCGTAATATATAAATTCGTGAATTAAAGCGCTTTCGACAAAATACTAAAATAGAGATCTATCGACAAAGACTACTCACTTCTGCCTAGCTTAATAGTATGAGATTGCCGCAGCTGATAGGGTGAATTTCGGAAGAGATCACATCTTTGGTGAGAATGCTCTCTCTGGTTATTTCAGTTTCCGTTTTTAAAAGCGCTAGATGTTGAGCCACCTCAGCTAGATTTGGCATGTGACATTTTTAACGGCAATCATGGGTCGATTTTCTTGCGTTGCCATTCGGGGAATTGTAATGAGGCTTGTTTTGTCGCCGTGTAAGAGAAATATATATATAGATTATTAGTAAAGCATTAGAGCTTTATATTCATCAGTACTTTCATTCGCTTGACACATAAAATGAGTCTGGATGTTGTTTTCTTGAAATTTATATGCAACTTGCAATGATCTTGCACTAAGAAGTTCTCCACGAACAGCTGATAACCCTTTAAAATTATATATTCATTTAAAACTTTAATCATCGGTTATCATTCACTGTATATTGAAATTTAGCCGGCCAGGTGGCCGAGCGGTTAGCGTGCCTGACTGCGAAGCCATAGGCTGCGGGTTCGAATCCCGCTCTGGGCATGGATGTTTCTCTCTCTCTCTGTGCTGTCCTCTGTTGTGTGTGTATGAAGTGTAAATGTGGCCCACCCTATAAACGGGTTTGTGGCAGTGTGGCGTGGGCAATGTTGCTCGCCTCCGTGACTTTGGTTCACAGGTGCCCACTGGGTAACGCGAAATGAGCAACAATTCTGGCATAGTATAGGCAAAGAATAATGTTCAGTGCCTGCCTTTGGAAAAAAAAAATATTGAAATTTATAGCATTTATATTGATATCTAAAAGAAAGTGCATTTGCAGGTGAATGAATATACATTCACTGTTTTATCTAAAATAAACAGGATACATAATAGTAATAGATGATAATAATAATGACAAATATAGAAAAGACATAATAATGACAAATAATAATGAAAATAGTAATGATAAAGAAACAATAATGACAAATAAGTCATCTTCCATCTTTGAATAAATCTTTGTTTCATTTGTTGACATTCCTAATCTAGAGTTATCAAAGTTTCGATGTTTTATACATATTAGCCCATTTTAGCCAAGCATAGAAATTTTATAAAGTGTTGAATAATTTTCATTGAAATAAGCTTAAATTGCATTCATTAAGAGACAAAAAAAAAGTTATTGAAAAAATATTTTATTTAAGAAATAAAATGGTGCGTATATGCATCATTGTTCAAATCAATAGACAAACCATTTAGTTTAACATTAATTTTTGTTTTTAAAAAAAATTATTTTTTATTTTATTGATAGAACAGAACTTATAACTATAATCCATCATAAAAAGCATATGATTCATCTCAAATGGATAAATTATACATTTTCAAAAAGTCGAATTTGTCAATAATCGTGTCAAGTTAAGAAACTAGCGTAGTTAAGAAATTTCTCAACAGAAATTGTTTACTCCAATTGAATTGCAAATATTTTATAGATGTCTTTAGAACCCTTGACAATAGCAGAAAAATAAAATTAGTGAAAAATATGCGTCGCAGTGTTAATAAAAAATAGTTATTGAAGTGGTGCTTTCACGCACCTTTGGTCGAAAGGGGATTAACATCCCCACTGAAATTCTTTCTTTCGAATTCTTAAAAGCGATTTTAGAAGTAAGGTGTTTTGCGATTGCATCGCCTTCGATGCGCAATGAACAACAAAATGTCTCCTCAAAAAGCTGCGATCTACCCCCTACCCCCTTAACGAGGATCTAAAAACATAATTCTTTTTCAGTCATTTTTCTTCCAAACATCTCTTAACATTTTCTCTCGACATTCATTTCAATTTTTATTTGAATTTTTTCTGCTTTTAATGATGTTTTTTTTATTATTTTTATTATTATACAACGTATTTTGCTTTTAAATACACTTTGCAAAAATCGCCCATAAGTGAGACGGAGGCACGTGAAAAAAAATCTCTTATCAGTGTTTCTTTTAAAAGGATATTATTTTGGTGTCCAGTGATTGAAACTGTTGTGTTACTGCTCAAAATCTATGCGTTACTTTCTTGACTCTGAATTAAATTCCTTGAAAATTTTTAGTGATTCCTCTAGAACACATGCAAGCGAATTATTTATAAAATAAATAAATAAATAAATAAAAAATAAAAAAATAAACTCATACATTTTTTGATTTTTTCTTCTTCTTATCTATTATGAATTCTCGTACTGTCGTATTTAAAAGCTCACATTAATGTTTAATCTTAATTCTATCAGGCTGTAAAATAAAATAAAAAAATTATTACACTTGCTCATCAAAGGCAATTTTTTTTGTAATTTTTACCAATTTTCCAATTTTTTCAAAACTGATGTAGCCTATTGGAAATAATCACTATTGTGCAAAAACAATTCTCGTGACGTCATTCCAGAACAACAACGAACATATAAATTAAGCGAGGCCCAGGGGAAATTACTGCTGCTGATATGTCAGGCGAAAAGCAATGGCTCGCCTCCCAACCAGGTGAATCGCGTTCGAATCCCAGCGATGACTTATCAAAAAGAATTCCGCACCCGGGTCTCACCGACCACAGTGCTGACGTAAAATATTCTCGTGATAGACGGATTACGTGTTGGAGTTCCCTCGCGGTCAGGCTAACCATGGGAGGTTTCTCTTTCCATAAAACGCAAATGCGGGTTAGTTCCATCAAAAAGTCCACCACGAAGTTAAATTTTACCCAATACTTGATCAGGGAGTTTCATTGTCTTCTTGGTTGGGACCAAAATTAAAAGGTTACGGAGTAGAACATCGGTAACGGTAGTCGTAAACCTAATAGTAGAAAAAAAGTTGAGTGAAAAGTATACATAATTTGAGGTTAAGAATTNGTATGTTTGACAAAAAGGTATGGCCGCCAAGACCAAAATAATAAAATAATCTTGGTTTTACTCATTGCCTCTCGAAGTCGGAGAATCGGGTTAAAATAGAATTATCCCGCCAAAACTTTAAGTGGGCCAGTTATGAAACGGGTGAAGGCGTTTAAAACTCAAAAATCACCCTATCTATAGCGATGAGGAGTCATAAAGTATTTTTACTTTGAAAATGGACACCTCAACATGGAGAGTCATACTGCTTGGTGACTAATTTATATTGCGGGACAGGAATTCTGAAAATATAAAAAGGAAATCATGTGCATTTTTAGTGCAACAATACCTTCAATCAATCAAACATACAATGAATATACATGCTATAATATAACATATAAAAATCCAGTTTAATCTGTAGAAAATATAGGGTCATTCAATATTATTTTTATTTAAAACTAAAGTAAAAAATTTAAGTTTATTAAGTATTAAAAATGTATTAAGTATTAAAAATTTAATTTTTTGCAATGATTCTAAAGATTGGTATAAATCACTTTTTGTTCTTTGCGATGTCCTTTCAAATGAGCGTTTTAATTTTAGAGAAGAAAAAAAATTACCCCCATTCGTTTGTTTGCTTTTACAAGGAAAACTTCGATGAAAAATAAACTGCAGCGCTCGCTAAAGAGTTTACTTTTCGGTAATATATTTCTCTAAAAATATGTATATTTATTGGGATTTTTGTTATTTTCAAAATTTACTTTGAACTATAATGTCTGGGTGACATTTTACACATTCAAATTGAGTTGATAATCATTATATGATTCATGTATCGCTTTTAAAACGTGCCGTCCAAAGATTTTTGCAAATTTTTATAATAAATAAATGTCACCTATAACGTGTTTCCGATTTAATTTTAAGATAAGATTGTTTTTTTTTTTTTTTTCCAATCCTCCCTCTCATCCTCGTAATAAAAAAAAAGAGCGATGATGAATGAGCACACACGTTCCCCAGCAGCCAATCAGAGGCTGAGAAGACAATTCCGGCACGAAAGATGAAAGAAGGTGTGACTTCATAAAACCCCCTTCTCACCTTTTTTTTCTTCTTTTCTTCTTTATTTATTTATTTTTTTTTTTAAGAAGAAGAACGCGGTTTGTTTTGAAAACTCACCACGCGTCTTTCTTTTGTCTATCCTCCTTCGCTCTTCCATGATCGTTTTTCCTATTATCGTTTTCATTTTTACTGTGAGTTCCCGAACGATCAGTTGTTCGGAAGAAGTCTATTTTTTTTAATAGATAATTTTTTAGAACAATTTTTTCTAATAGACTCGGTTTATTTTTTGCGATTAATATGTTACATCAGTACTCTCAAGCAATATCATTAAGGAAAGATTCCAAACAAACGATTGCTAACTAACGATAAAAGAGTAAGCAGACGATACCCGTATCAAAGCTGTTGGTTTCGATATATTTTAAAGCATTCGAAGAATTTCGAACAAAAACATTTTAAGAAAAGGATTTGGGCTGACAAAGTGAGTGAGGGGGAAGAAGGAAAAAAAAATAAATAATAAATGCACGTGCGCTTTGGATCGATTTGGGGGAGGAGGGGGATGGCGCACCGGTCGCTGCTCAACGCGACGGTGCGAAGATCAGTCCCCACCCCCACTTCATAAAGTGGTCTCCAGGAAAGTGCGGACAGCAGTTCATCCCCCGATCATCTTACCTTCTTCAAAAGAGTTTCATATCAACAGGTTTCTTCTTGCCTTTTTTTCAATTGGGAAAAAAAAAATATTTTAATGCTGGTGCGAAGTGATTTTTAATCGGGGCATAAGCGTGAAAAAAGAAAAACTATATTATTTTATTCGAGTAAAAAATCTTGAGTGAATTTAGATTGATTTTTACGACACAAAAGAGTGAAATAAAATGAGAAATGTAGAAGTGAAAGAGAATTAAAAAAAAAAAAATCTTCCATTTGAAGTTTAAAAAAATAAAAATGCTTCGGGAGTTTTATTTCCTCGTTTTAGTTGTTGAGTTGGTGCGGCGAACGAGTGGTTACCAGGGGGGTATGTTCGCGGCTCAACAAAACCCTCCCCCAGATCCATGCTACGAGGAGATGTCCGAATCCAGGCGGTGCATTCCAGATTTCGTGAATGCCGCATTCGGAAAAGAAGTGAAAGCCTCCAGCGAGTGCGGGACACCGGCCAGCCGGTACTGCACCACCTCCACCGACGAGAAGGGAGAGGTGACCCGGAATTGCCAGATATGCGACGCCAGCAATTCCAAGCGGGCCCACCCCACAGCCTACCTGACAGATCTCAACAATCCGAACAACGTGACATGCTGGATGTCAGAACCCTTCTCTCAGTCCCTTCACAACGTCTCCCTCACCCTCTCCCTGGGGAAGAAGTACGAGCTCACCTACATCAGCTTACAGTTCTGCAATCAGAAACCAGATTCTCTCGCACTGTATAAGAGTATGGATTACGGTAAGACATGGCATCCCTTCCAGTTCTACTCGAGCCAGTGCAGGAAAATGTACAACAGGCAAAACAGAGCTGTCATCACGAAGGCCAACGAGCAGGAAGCTCTCTGCACCGATGCACAGTCCAACGTCGATCCACCGATCACCGGTGCACGAATAGCCTTCAGCACACTGGAGGGCAGGCCATCGGCCTACGATTTCGACAACAGTCCGGTGCTGCAGGACTGGGTAACGGCGACGGACATCAAGGTGGTCTTCAACAGGCTGGTAGGGTGGATGGCCGAGCTGGGCAGCGATAACGAGTCCCTGAGCCAGAGAGACACTTACTTTTACGCCGTGTCTGACTTTGCTGTGGGAGGACGATGCAAGTGCAACGGTCACGCGTCCCGTTGCATCCACAACAGAGAGGGTTTACTGGTGTGCGATTGCAAGCACAACACGGCCGGCCGAGACTGCGAAAAATGTAAACCGTTCCATTTTGACCGGCCATGGGGAAGAGCTACAGCACACGAGGCACACGAATGTGTCGGTAAGTCCATCCCTTTTTTAACACATCTTTTAGTCTCTTTTTTTTCTCTTTAATTTCGGTAGTTTAAAATATATATTTTTTTAAAATTTGTTTCAAATTAAAAAGGTACACACATTAGTTTTTAATCAAAAAAATTTTATAAGCATTTTTAAAATGTATCTTAATTATTTTTTCGTCTTATTAATTTTTTTACAACATTATTTATTAAAATCTTAAATTCTGTCCATATCTTAAAAACAATTTGGAACAAAATTTCTAAACAGTACATATTCCAAATTGTACAGTTCCTGTCCAAATTATTCGACTCACTCTAAGATTCCATGTAAAATCTTAATCTTAATTATCAGGTAACAGCTTTACTGTTTTTACGTGAATGAAACAGGTTTGCATTTGTTTATGTTCAATGGGTTAAATTAGACGAGTGGATGAATTAGGCGATATATAAAATAAATATAGAATATTTATTAAACAAGGTATTTACATTAGCATATTACGATATTTAGGCTAAATTATTAGACGCACTGTAGTTTTTTTAATAATTGCATGTTTTGCACGAGTTTGTTTGCAATACTTTTGTATTTAAACATACATGTAATGGGTTTTTATTCAGGAGATTTTTTTTATACTTCCCTATTTGTATTTATTCTTAACGTATTTCATTACAATGTTAACTCACTGATACACGAACGTAAACAAGTGCAAACCGCGTAAAAACAATATATGAAAGCAATATAGTATCACCTGACAATTAAAATTTTACAGAGAATCTTTTAGTGCGTCTAATAATTTGGCCAGACACTGTAACTGTAACTTGTTTTAGTTTTTGAGGCGGCATTTTGTTTCAAAGCTGGGGAAAAAAACGTGAAAAATACTTGAGACTGAGAAATAAAAAAAGAATTCCAAAAAGGTTAAAAAAAAAAAAAGACTTATTTCGTGTTCTAATTGACATAAAACCATAAGTTTGTCACATTTTAAAAATAATCCAATAGATTATTTATCGCTTGAAATAACGAAACAAACTTTTTAAGATTCTTTTAAGACTTTGACAAAACTTCCAAAGAAATTTTATTATCATCGAATAATTCTTTGACATATATCGGTTGGAAAATTTATTTCTGGAGATGAATATCGAATATATTGTAGATCTTAAAAATGTTTTTCTTTACAACATTTTTATCTTTATGATGTTGTTTATAGAATAGATTTTAATGAGAAAACGAGGAACTCAATTTCCTCGTAAAACATCACTCAAAAGATGACGACGAGTTTCTTAATTAAAAAAAGAATTCATATTTTCACGTCTGACATAAATAAAATGAGTTTTGAAGGAAAAAAAATTACGTCAAGTGAAAATAAATTTCAAAAACCAATACATTTTACAAATTGTGTAAATTATTATTTCTTTCGTATTTGAATTTTGATGATAAGAACTCATCGCAAATATTCACCTTTGTATTATTATAATGCATCACTATAATATGGAAATATATACGCGACTTTTATGTTATATTATAACATAAACGTCGTTATGTTCTAACACAGTTTTCCATTGTTATCGTCTGGAAAACTGTTAAGGAATCATCTTGCTTCATGTACAAATTGTATTTCAATATATCTGCCTGTTTGATAAGCAAAAATATTAAATGATTGTTATCAAATTTGTTTCAAGAATGAACCTTTAATTTCAAATGTTTTTTTTTTTAAACTGAGCAAAATTATTTATGTTCACTTAATAGAATCGCCAGGGAAATGTTAGGACTCGTGATCGAACAGAATTCATTTTCGTTCAAGTGAATAATTTCAACTTTCGTAGAAAAAACTGTTTAATGAGAGGAGTCAACAGTTATTGCGAAGCAATCATCGGAGTCAGTACCTGGCGGAGTCAGTACTACAGTACCTGGCCAAATTAGTAGACGCACTATAAGAGTCTATGCAAAATTCTAATTATTCTGGTGATACAATACAACTGTAATTGTTTTTACGCAGTTTGCATTTGTTTATCTATTGGTTAACATTGTAATGATATACTTCATACATATAAATATAAATAGGAGGTATACGAAAAATCTCCAGAATAAAAACCCATTACATATATGATTAAATAGAAAAGTATTGTTATATAAACTCGTGCAAATCATGTCATTGTTTAAAAAACTGTAGTGCATCTCATAATGTGATCTAACTAATACAATAATATAATACCTGATATAATAAATATTCCATATTTATATAATATATCGTCGAATTTAATCCATTGATTCAGGAGCTTAAACAAGTACAAACCTGTTTCAGTCTTGTAAAAACAATAAAACTGTATAGAGTATCACCTGGTAATTAAGATTTTATATAGAATCTGACAGTGCTTCGAATAATTTGGCCACTGATTGTATATATCTCACACAATACTCTTAAATAAAAATCTTATTTTTAGTAAGAATAGGTTTCATCATTGTAACTGCAATGAAAATCAAAACATTTGAGGAAATATTTTCGTAAAATACGGACATATTTGTACCTGAAACAAATAAAAAATAATTGTGGTAGATTATAACGCATCATAAAAAACTGTTGTCGATGTCGTCGATGTAGTTAGCGCAAAATGGAAGAAAGAAAATAAAGTTATGACTGTGTAATTTAAGTGTAAATTATTGTTTGTCTTTTATTGAACAATACTTAGAAGTAATATTATTTTTTTAATGATACCTTCTTAATGGTATTCTCTGCTACTGTTATGTTTTTAATTTTGACCCATTTTCAATGAGCATCGGATTGGATGGAAAGGAACCCTTCGAGACACAATGTTTATGGCAATAAGCATTGTAACACACACCTCTTTCCTAAAACTTTATTAAGTATACTCATTCAAGTGTTTACCATGATGTACTTTTCTATTAAGTACTGTTAATGGCATGAAGCCCTTTATAGACATATGAAAATATATTGTAAATAACCTATACTTTCACTTTATTCTTTTGTCAGTTTAATCTGCTGGGGAGAAATAACAATTTTTTATCAGCTATTATTATAAGCGTTCATTTAGTATTTAATGACACTGCTTTTGAATGTTTAAAAATAAATAAGTTTTTTTTTAAAATTGCTTTTATTTTTTTTATCAGTCAATATCTTATTCTTTCATTTTATATATATATATATATATATACAACAAAATAAATAAATACAAGAAAACACGAAAGAAAGTTACGAAAAACAATAAGTTTCATTTATTGCGCATAAGCTGCAAGTAAACAGAACTCATTAGATAAGTTCAAAATGAAGATAAAACAAAGGAAAATAATAGACATATGCAAAAGGGGGGAGGATAATAATGAAAAAAATAACAAACAACTGATTAAAAAAAAAACGATGAAACTTTTCAAAAAATCCAGAAAATAAAAGATATAATCTTTTCATCAGCCCACACGATTATATCCGCAAAAAAGAGTGCTTTGCGGTAAATAAAATTAAGTAAAATTAAAGTAAAATATAAGTAAAATTAATAAGTTTTATTTATTGCGCATATCATCAGCTTATGAAGAGATTATATCTTTTCATTTTTTTGTTTTCTGGCTTTTTAGTATATATTTTTTCATTTTTTGTTCAATATTTTTAAAACTATTTCATTTTGATAATTTTTCTTCTCTTTTCGTTAATCTTTATTTTCCATGTTTTCTCTATATTTTTTACAAGCGCAATACTTGCATTATATATTTTAATTTTATTGTATATATATATTAACATTATTTGCCTTCAGCATTTAAATTAAGATATAAATTAAATAAATAATAAATTAAAATTATTTTCAATAAACAGAGGGTTTAATTGAAGTTAAATAAGAGATAAGGAAGGTTGAGATAACATACCTTCAATATCTGACTCATTAAAAAGATATTATTTTTAATACTAATGTCTGTGTAATTCGAAATAAAATATTAAGGAAATTAATTTTAATGCTTGCAAATGTCATTTATAATTTTATTTCAGTCATCAAAATTACTTTTAGTCATGAGACATCAAAAGTACATTTGTAATGCAATACCTTACATGTAATTATCGATTGCATGTAACATGTCATATTTTAAACCCATACATGTAATACTTGTAACCCATACTTACGCATGCATTTAATATTTTAAACGATATCACGTTAGATGCAGCAGGCAGATGTTGGTCTCAAAAGTTACTTTTGAAATGTAGTGTTATGCGGGACTTAACCTTAAACTATATTTTTTAGTTTTAGCTTCTTTAAACGAAATTAAAATATCCGATTAAAGAAAATATTTGTCTTAGAAATGAATTAATAGTTTTCGAGTGTTCTGCCCGATGAATTGAACTAAGTAATTGACGATTGAACTAAGTAAAAACTTTTAATTTTTAACCTAATAATGACTTCAAAATGGACAAAATAAAATTTTATATATTATTTTCAGACATAAAAAATTATTTGTAGAAAGCTGATTGAAGACTTTTCGCGAAGAAAACAGCCCGTGTGAGGAAAAATGATGAGATTTGGTTTTAAATTCTATTTTTGCGACATTATTCAAATATTTATTCAAATATTTGATTCATTTATTCAAATATTTGGTTGTCCCGCAGTGGACTGATCGTTAAGAAGCCGTTTCAAGTAGAACATCGAAGTCCAGCATCACTGGCCGCGGTCAGTGTGCAGGTGACCACTTGGATCAGTCTACGAATGGACCGAGAGTGTGCGGCATGGGTCCTCGTTAAACTGTTCTATCGTAAAGTGCTGGACTTCGCGCGCAGGTCGTCAGGCTGCCGAAGCGGGGGTGCCATCCCCTCTGCAGAGGATCAAAATTGTGATGGCATGTCTTCGGATCATCCTCAGGGATGTTTCCCAGACCATCGCCAATAGCCCATTGTGCAGCTCTAGTGCAACGTAAATAAACGACAACCACATCAAACATTTATTTACGTCAATGTAAGAGATATTTTTTTAAAAAAAAAACGATTAAAAGAATACATTTTTATATTGAATTTCACAAAATTCTTTCGATTTAACCGAAGTTCGAATGCGCAGTGTAGGAAACAGTAGCTATGTTATTAGAAACATTGGTATGGATAAAATTTTACACGCATGAATCTCTAAATTCGGTTTCCTTAATTTTTATGTTTCCAATAAATACAATTTGTTTGAGATAAAACAGACGTGAAATGGAGCATTGAAATATTTTAAAAATACGAACGTTATTCCATCTCTTCCAAAAATGTGAAGTTTAAACTTTTGTCTCTGAAAATATTTTTTTTCTTCAAGTGAAACACAGCCATTCCTCAAATTCTTTTTAAAGTTGAAAGAGATGCATCGTTTTGCAATGATGCATTCTTTACTAATGAATTCCATGTTGTTATATAAAGTTGATGTGAAA
Source organism: Parasteatoda tepidariorum (assembly GCF_043381705.1). Lineage (NCBI taxonomy): Eukaryota > Metazoa > Arthropoda > Arachnida > Araneae > Theridiidae > Parasteatoda > Parasteatoda tepidariorum. The sequence continues at coordinate 88,160,850 of NC_092212.1, read as the reverse complement.
TAAAAATGATTGAAAATATTTAATGCAGATTCGAAATAATTTGTTCTCTACAAGGGGCGTTTCAAAATAGAGTGGCCTTTTGTTTTAGAGTCCGCTCTAGTGGATGGGTACCTATGAAATTCTATGGGGAAAAAGAAATCTGCAATTAAAAGCAGTTCGAATTTCGTCTACAAGTAAACAAATGAAGAAATGAAAAAATATCGATACATAAATTGCTACTAATTAAAAGAATTAAAGTTTAGATGATTACAACATTTTTCATGTACATTTAAAAAAACAAATGGGGATTGCCGATACTCTTTTTATAAAAAACATTTCTAAAGCTTAAAAAGGTTGTATTGAGCTCCACAAAAAGTAATAATGTTTTCTTTCTCTGTCACTTGTACAAGCATTAACTGTACAGGGATTTATTTCATTTTTTGGGTAGCAGTTTGTACAAAATTCAACTTAAATTTGAAGTTTTTAATGTATAATTTTTTTAAGTACTTTATATTTGCCCAATGTTGCTTCAATATATTTGCTCAATTTGGCTCAATCTATTTCAGACTAAATGTGGATTTTTCTGTCTGACTGCGTTGAGGTAAATTTGAATTTATGAAGTTGCAGATTCCACCTCATAAATTCAGCTATCGGTGTAAAAACTATAAAACTCAATCATCAAATAGTAACTAATATTTATAAGAAAAGTGAAAACAACATTTGTTTATTTTTAATAACTATAAACAACAGAGTTAAAATTGCTGTTGTTCTAGCACACAATAAAAAGCATTGCGTGTTATTCATACCCAAAATCAATATACAATTCATCCACTGACTATTGCGGAAATGTTTTTGTAACATTTGTTTGGTCAAAATTTAGATTCTATAGATTAAGAAGAATGGAATGGCAATTTTATAAAAGAAAGCACAAAACCTTTTTTTTTTTTTAAATTCATTTTGAACGCATGCTATCTTTGAAGCCTTTTAACAACATTTCGTAAGATATAAGTTAAAATGCTTAGGTTCATGGGATTGACACACGTATGGCAAAATGGCTTCTGATTTTAAATAAGGGTATCATGATATACACTTGAATAGCTTAGTGGAAGAAACACGTAAGTGACTTTATAGTGAACCTTCAGTAAATGAGCTTTACGATTCCCATTTTTGCTTTTTTTTCACTCAATCATCATGTTTTTAAGCATATTTGTGAAAACAAACTCTGAAAAGTCCTTCCCTATTTCGCCTTTACTCTTTTATTATTAAGGATTTTTTTTAACAATTTTTGTGCATAACATATGCATAGAGGATATTGAATGTTGTTCAACGAATGTAATTTTGTTTGGAAAGCCAAAATAAATACAATTTGACTTACTTTCTTGAAATAAAAGTTTAGCAACCTCATTTTTGAGCATTTGAACTTTATCTAGTTCGAAAATCGTTCAAAAACGAGACAGCATGAGCGCAACATACGAATACAGTATTTATCGGTTTAATTGGCGAGAATTCAGTAATCATTGATTTACAAATTAGTTCTTTTAAGCATCGCTAATGGTGGTAATTTTGTTTCATTTAAAGATTAAAATTAATAAATTATCTTTATTAATTTTAATAAAGAAAATATTCATAGCTACATAAATTATTTTCAATTCTTTCTTTAAAAATTAGCAGTACAATGCAAAAATGACTCATTTTATAAATTTAAAAAATTCTAATAAATCTATTTTGACTATTTTTGTCTATCGTGTTAAACTAGGCGATCATGATTAGTTAACTCTCATTTTCATTCTTAATTTATCTTATTACTTTATACGAATTATACGGCTATTACTTAATACTTAAGTTAATACTTAGGAATTTACGGTGTATAACTATTAATTTATTCAGTGGATGAGCAGCGTTTCTTCATTTTCAATTTCTTATCCTTGAAGTTAGAACTTAAGAGAACACCCTGTTTAAAGGCCCCCATTCACCTTCGAGAAGAATTTTTGTAAGTGTAACTAATCACTATTTGTGCAAAATGAACTTGAAAAGAAAACCTCATCTGGTTAGTTAACGAACCCTTCACAAATTTGTTTATCTTCATTATTGTTTTGTTAATAGAACAAACCATTTCCAGGAAGGGGGGGGGGAGAGAAAGTCGGACGTAAACGAATAAGTTTTGTCTTCGGCAGACGCTTCTTCTTTTATTCGTCCGAAATGTATATTCTGTGTTGAGCAGTATAGTTAAATACCAAATATTTGTACGTTGAATCTCTAATTTAGTAGCAGCAATTGCTGTATATTTTTGAAAAGGTAATTTTCTTAATTATAATTTTGCAGTGTTGAGCATAATCTTGTATCTCCTTACAATTTAAGAACTCCTTGAAAAAGTTTCTTGCAATAACAGAACCATATTTGCACAAATTCACAAAAGCAGGACCCTGGTTGAAAGAATGTGACTTAATGTTTATTTTATATTCACAAATTACGAGCAATTCTTTCACAGTTTTACAAAAACAGGACCTTTCGCAAAATGTCTGGACAGACCCCTGATATATATACAGTCAAACCTCGATATCTCAAACTTGAAGGGAGAGGAGAAAAAATTCGAGATACCGAAAATTTGAATTATCGAAAATCGCATGTTATCGATGGTAGAGTAAAGAAAAATGTTCTTTACATACCTTATTTACTATTCCATATTTATTCTAAAAACGCTTTTTACACTTAAAAAGATTCAATTGTTGTTTGCTTTAGAGATGTGTAAGAAAGTTTGTCTATATCACTTTCTAAGTGGACTATAGCTTTAAATTTCTCCTCTGACATATTCGGCTGCCTCTCAATAAATCTCCTTACAGTGTCCACTGCTGAAAGTGTTTGTTTGAGAATTGATTATGAGAATTGGCTTTCTATTCTTAGTTTTTTTTTTTTTTTTTTTTTTTNTTAGTTTTTTTTTTTTTTTTTCTAATATTTTTTTTATTTTCTGGAAAAAAATCTACACTATTCATGGAAAAAAAATTCAAGTTATCAAGGGATTAGGAAAAAAAAATTCGAGAAATCAAGGTTTTTTTAACATTGAGTGTATAGGAAATTTGAAGGGAATTTTTTCCTCTTCGAGATATCGAAAAATTCGTGAAATCGAGGTTCGAATTAGCGAGGTTCGACTGTATTAAATTCTGTTTATTCCACAATTTCATTTATCGATATTGATATATTAACTAGGACCGGGCAAGGAACCGATTTCGAAAGAAAAATGAAACAATCCATTGTTTGATTTGATTTTTTTTAATTGTTATTTTTATACTGAAAGGCTAATACTATGTCTGTAGATTTTAAGACAATCTATTATTTTTGATATTAACCCTTTACCTGTTTTTGACATAATATTAAGCGATGTGTTATTCTGCTCACGTAATATTACTGTTTAGCATTTCCTCGATTCATCATATTAGATTTGCCTATAATAAAAGCATTAAAACAAGTCAATGAAAGCTTCAAATAACTATCGAATAAGATTCTATTTAAACATAACTTTCTTGAAAGATTTTTATGCATAAGTCAGTATGTTTTTATGTTATGTCATAAGTTCTTTTACAGATGCATTTTTTAGCATTATCAGACGGATTCCATATTATGATGAAATCAAATGAATGAAGGTGTTAAATATAAAAAATTTCTGACCTCTTTTAATTTTGTCTTCGACCCGAAATGTTGTTGAGGGCGTAAAGAGACCGTCTTGTATCTTCCACATTTACATGGAAGTGTTTTTCTTTTTTCCATAACAAAAGATTTTATGGGGCGTCCCGGCGCCAGTCTAAATCCCCTCCCCCCCTCTCCTACGACCATCCCTTTTTATCCAGGAAAAGGACTTTCTTGGAAACAGTTGCCCTGCAAATAAGATAAATTAAATCTTCCATTGAGGATTAAAATAATCTTCCAATACACACATCAAATCGATCGGACATAAATAATAAGTCCCCCGCAAGTAAAAATTATAAAAATTTTAAAATTTTGGGGATTTTTTTTTTTTTTTAATACGACAGCTAATTCCGTTTTTAAATGGGGGTTGTTATGTGACCATCAAATGGCAATTTTTTTTCCTTAAGTTATCCTATTTTAAATTATATCAAAATTTAGGAACTTAATTTTTTTTTAATAAAATTTTTAAAAGATTTTTTTAATGTATCTTTAGTTAATTAAGGACATTTTTAAAGTGCTTTTTTTGTATAAAATGCCGGTATTTTTACAGTAATGTAAGCAAAATTTATGAGAACTATCTTTTATATTTTATGGGTAATCAAATGATTTTATTTCTAACGTTGAGTTGAATATTCCTATAGCCATACCGAAAAAAAATTTATCCATACATAAAATCCAAAAAGCGAATAATGCTATTACATATCTTTTTAGTTTTGAACACAATAAAATTTCTGGTTCAAGTATTGGGGTGAAATAGCTTTTAGCAACGCTCTTCAGTGAAACTGTCCCTCATTTGGACAGTTTCACACGGAGAAGAAAAAATGGGATATTTGGTACTGAAATTCGTCAACCGAAATTGAATAATAACCGAGAAATGAAAATCTATCCTGGTAGATACCGGGTAATTGCCGGTGCATCCCTAATTAGAAAGCACAAATATTTTCAGAATTAGAAGTATTCTAAAAAATGTAGCAGAATTAAGTTCAATTAATAACACAATTTATGTTGTAAAATGTGACGATATCGTTTATAATTTCGAAAAGTCAAACGCAAATTTTATTGCGTAAGGAGCTATAACAAAAAGTTAACTACGAGTATTTTTTCAGATAAACTGAAAAATTAGTAACTTACTCATTGATTAGAAATTTTTATTTAATTTCATTTTTTAATAAAACAATTTTTTTGGAAACACCTTTTTGAAACAAAAAATGATAATTTCTTATTTTTTATTTTTCGAATTAATTTTTCCTAATTAATTTTTTTTATTGCTGTAGTTTTCGGATCATTAAGAGTGGAAACTTTTTTGCGTTTTTTTTTAAGATTTAATAAATTCATCATTTAATTAGCGATATTTTTTGCTTAAAAACTCTCCGTGCAATAGAAAATTAAAATTTTAACTACACTGTTAAAATTTTTAAATCAAAATATCGCTTAAATTTACTAGAATCTTAAATTTACTGCAATTTTAAATTTGGTGCCAATCTTTAATAAGGTATTACGTTGATGAGCTAAGTTGATGTTGAGTAAGAGAAGATGGACTGGACATAACCTTCGTTTAATACTTCTTGCTAAAACCGCACTTACTTGAGTACCAAAAGATTTCACATATTAGCATGTAATTTTATGGGTTTTCAGAGAAAACTTTAAATATGCTAATTCGCATGAGTAGACGACATTTTAAATTACGAAATTAGACTCAAAACTTATTTTTTCTAAATTAACTTTTTTTTGACCGGTGCAGTTTCTTGAACATATGAATAGGGGAGGGGGAAGCCGAAGTTTGAAAAATATGGTCACGATAGTCTTTTAAAGAAAGCTGTCGAAAGTTTGCTCTCCATAATGATAACATTTCTTTTAAAGTTTTTCACTAAATATATGGAAGTATATAGAACTAAATAACGGTAAAAATTTTTTACACAANATACGTAAATAGAACGCTTCGCTTTGATATATTTGTCGCTGTTCATAATAGTTATAATAAGTTTTTCTTCTTCTTTCCTCGCTCTATTTTTTTTTTTCTTAAGCGAAGACGATAATTTTTGTAGCGATATAGAAATAGAAATTGATACCATAAAAATTATATAGAAATAGAAATTGATACCATAAAAATTATATAGAAATAGAAATTGATACCATTAAAAATTAATTCGTTTTCGTGTTCTTTTCATGTATTTAGCATTTTAGTTTTTTTTTCTTAAGCGTTGTAGCTATATAATATATAAAAACATATGCTACTAAACTTCAGATTTCCTGCTATGTTTTAAAAAACTTTATTTGTGAAAACCTTTAGCGTGGCGGAGAGCTGGCCGCCTTAGGCGGCTAGTAACTAAATAAGAAAAAATAGAATGAAAATTTCGGCAGAAAAGAAAACTAAATTTTTTTACTGTCCAAAGGAAAACTCTTTCTGCAAGAACTCGGTTACTTTCTGTGACGTCGCCAAGTTGCCACGTTTCTGCCACGAGGAACAGTGCTGACGTAAAATATCATCATTGGTTGGAATCCCCTTGCCGTCGGGCTAACCTCGTGATTGTTTTTTTTTCTTCACCTAACTTAAATACCATCAAGAAAGTCCCCTCTTGCCTTAACGTTGATAGTCATAAACCCGAAAATGAACCAATGAAACAAAAATCAGCGTTTTACTCAGGTTTCACTATCTACAATCCGACGACTAATCGAATCCTAAAATATAGCGAAACCCTGGGACTTAGTGTATAAATTTCATCAGAAAAACTATTAATTATTTTAAAACGGAAGAATGAAATTTTCATTCGAATCATTTTATCAATACTAGTCTTAAACATGGTTATTAGTACATGAGGAATTTAATTTCATTGTATGCATTGTATTAAAAAAAAAATTATGGTTTTGGATGAAATAAAAACGAAAGAGGAGGAAAATCATTTAAAATCCCAAGAAACTGAATAAAAAATTTGATGATTTAAATTTTTTTTAAAAATGGTAACAAAAATAATCGAGTCTTTATTCAGTTATACTAATGCAGTTCTTCATTATTCAATATACTGCTATTGCACTTCTTTCAAAACAATTAAATAATTTCCTGATCACAGGTTTTGAAAATCATTATGTATAAATTAATATATATTCCTATCACTCCTATTCCGAATTCTTAACATTTCATAAAAGAATCCTAACACTCATAATCTTCCCAAGTCAAAATGTTTGATGGTTTTCCATTAATGGACCAACCTAATCTTGATAGTAGCCATCAGTAATTCCATCATGAGCCATTATATTTTTGATGGCAACCAACATAAGTAACCATCACCCCAATGTAAGAATTCGGACTGATTTATGATGGTCCAACATAAAGAATAGCAAATTTGTTTCGATGGTTTGTTGAACCATCACGAATTTCCATCATAGTTTCTTAGAAATCAAATGTTGGAGCGATCATGTACAACCATTATCCCATTTCAAGAATTCGGACTGATTTATGATGGGCCAACATAAAAAAAACTACTGTTTTGATGGTGGAAAAGCAACAAGAATTTCCATAAAACCGAAAATGTATAGTTGAAACCATTATGGACTAACACTGATTATTGGTCCATGAGAGTCAAACTTCTAGCCATCATAGTATTAAAGTATTAAAGGTCAGCCATCATAGTATTAAAGTAGAATATTCCATCATGGACTGATGTAAGTTTGCTGGCATATCAAAATAAGTGAACGCATAATAGAAAATGGATGATGGTAACCATCAAATGATGTTGGACCATCATAAATCGCACTGAAACGAACATAAACCATCAAAATGATTTTATGGGACCATCAAGAATTTTGATTTGGGTACCACGGAACACCCTTTAGGAACCTCTGCAACAAACAATACAAAATTAGTCATGGCCAGCAGATGATGTGTCCTCTTCTCTGCGGTGCATCAAAAGGTTTTCTTAATCACTTTTGTATCACTGACAACATCATTCAGTTGTCGAAGGTTTTTTTAACCATTTATTTCTTTAAGTTGACAATAAAGTTCAAGTGCCTCGTGTTCAAATACTTTTTTTAGAATCATTTTGAACGCTCATGTAAACGGTTGCAAATGAGTCAAGCAATCAACCAGAGACGGTTCAGCTTCAAACAGAAACAATGAGCAGTGTTTCTACATCCTACATGAACACTCTTCAGTAAATCTAGACATGTCTTATCTGACCTGCCTACTGAAAATCGGTCAATGATCAATTAGTTACCTTTATATAATAACCGTAGTAGAACAGCCGACCCAATTAAGTGTTTACAGCTACTTATGAAACCTTGTAATTTTGAACCCAATCCTACAGACGAGAGAACTCCTGGATAGAGTATTAGGAGATATTTGTCGTCGTATAGGACTTTGATGGAACTAACCCACATTTTCGTTACATGGAAGACCACGAAAACCTTCCACGGAAAGTCTGACGGCAAGGGAGTCTAACCCATGATCCTTCCACCACTGTGGTTATTTAACGTCATCACCGTGGTCGGTGCAAGCCGGATGCGGAATTTGTATCGACCAGCCATGACCGGGATTCGAATCCGGTTCTTCTCATTGGAAAGCGAACTCTCTATCCCCCGAACCATTGCGGCTTATTAGTTACTATTATTTTATTTTATATCCGTCGTTGAACAGCCGACCCAGTTTTTGGGTTTACAACTACTGATATTCGACTCCGTAGCCTTGTCATTTTGTACCAAGCCAGAAGACAAGGAAACTCCCGGATCAGTACCCCAGAGTTATGATTTGTTATGGGAACATGGAGGACTTTGTGACTCGGTAGATTTAACGCGCATCAGTCACCACTTACTACACGGAGAGTCTTCGACCTGCGGGGATCGAACAAACGAAATCTTGAACATGGGCCCAGTGCCCGCATCTGCATCTCTGCTATTTTTATCAGTGATAAAAAGAAATATTAATTGATGACTCACTGCAGTTCTTAAATATTAGAAGAAACGCTGACCGAAGTAAATGTCTTCACGTTGACATCGAAGAGAAAAACCAGCCAAGAAATGTTTCTTCAAAAAAAAATCCTGGGTAAAATGCTTTCACGCCAACATTTCGGAGGAAATGATACAAATCGAAATCTCTCGGAATTTTTCGTTTCGGCCGATAACCGAAGCAAGCTAATCTCATGCCTAACTGAACACACGAACCATTACGTCCGATCTGCCGGACACACGGAATTCACGGAAGGAATTTCGTGACGACATCTTCCGAAGAATGATGTGTGTCGACGACCATTCCTTTCTTTTTTTTTATTCTTCTTTTACTCTTCAGCATTCCTATTGCCACAAATGATACTCTTTTTTTAATTTACTGGAATCTAATTTGAATGCATTCTTCCTTCATAGAAACCTTTCTTGGCATATGAATATTTTTATCTTATTTTAGGTTCAATTTCTGATTTGCGCTTGATACTTGCGATTGACACTTGATGTTAATACAGTTTTCTTCAAATATTAATTCATTCATTAAATAGGGATGAGCGAAAAACGAAATGGAATTTTCTGATGGGTTAAGCTTTAGTCATTGTTTTAAACTTTACTGTTGGCGATTCAGTTTTCACATGTTTTAAAGATAACATCAGTGATAATTACTTACTTGTAATTCTAATTAAACAACAACAAAAATAGTGCGTGGAGTCCCTTCGCGCGGAAGAAGTTAAACTTCGCAACCTGCGACGTTAATTGTAGAAGAATCAGCAGTCGTAGAAGGATCACTAGTTCTATTCAACGACTCTTTTTCCTGCTCGCTTCCGTGCTCTGTAATTACGGTAATGTTGTGCATTTTTCCCTCGTCGACCTCTTGAACCAGTGGAAGTGCTTGTGGTTGTCTCATCGTCTTGCTCTGGAAAATGTATTTGTATTAATAATGTATGTGAATGCGTCATAATGTAATTTCAGAAGAGAAACAATCAATTGATATTCACAAGAGACGTACCTTGACATAACCTTAAATCCGTCGCATTGTCCGTGGGTTTTTTCACTCATTTTTTACAGTTGTTATCCACTAAATTTGAAAATAAAAAATACTACCCTATTAAATTATAAGTGTATCAAAACAAACTAAAAAAATATTTATGGAAAGACAATACTTTTATTATTTTTATGCTAGTGAGAACCAAAACAATATGGAAATGAATGAGGGAAAACTGTATCCTACCACGTGATTTCCCGGCCAATAAAAATGTAGCGTTAAACGTTTAACGCAACCTTGTTGGAAGTCGCATAAGAAGTATAACTTCAAAAAAATAATTCATTGCGCATATTTAAATATTTAATTATTTTATATTCGTTGCATCAGATAAATTCCATAAAGAACATGACGTGGTAGCACGTGTGGTTCATGTCACCCAATTTATACTTTTATAATTATCTGATACCACGCTCCTTCAATTCCTAACTATTAGTTCAGAATCTCCCTACATATATTTATAATCTCTTGTTCAAATGCCCAATCCTTAATAAAATAATTTTTATTCATTCACTCAACTTCAAATACAGCTTTTTAAACGTTTAGTGGATGTTAATACAGTTTTCCGAAATGCATAAATAATGAAATTTAATTAATTCATTTCAGTTTCATATGGGAGAAAAATTTTTTTAATTATTTCACAAAAAGTAACTAAAATGAAATTTTTTCTTTATTGACCCAAGTTAGAATTGACTTTAAAATTTTTTTTAAATTACTTGTTTGTATCTAACAAGCTTTTGATAGTTTAGGGTTAGTTATTTACTTCGAATACTCAATACTTCGAATCATTAAAATGAAGTGATTCGTGGTTTCAAATACGATAATTAAAACTACTCATTTATTCATTTTTTATATTTCTGAATATTTGATTTTATTGCAATCGGGTATACTATAGCCTACGTCACAGGTAGTGTTATTCCAACTAAATTTAACTAGTAAACAGCATTTTCTGCGAACCTGATTTCTAGCAACAAATAAACATTAAGCGAAGTATGTTGTTACAAGTCACTACTCACCATATATGGCAACGTTACTTTTGAAAAGTAACGAGTAAAAGTACAAGTATTNTGTTCTTTTTATTTAAATTTACGAATTTATAGTAAACGTATTTAAAACTCAGTTTATTAATTAAACTAAAAGTTATTCCTAGTAAAATTTTCGAAGTCGAAGTAGTTGTGTTTTTTTCATATTATACCCAATTTAAACTCTATAGTGTTCACTATTAAACTGTCTCTAAAAACAGGCAACTGCAAACTATTAAACTTCCTACCAAAAACTGCTGATTGCAGAGCTGCATTGGTGTAATTTTGTCGCATTCATTATATCTCAAATTATGATTGGGCATCAAGATTGGGGATTATGCATAAAAAATAAAGCCGATTAAAGTAATTTTTGATAGAATAAAATGTGTGTAAGCATTTATATATGGCATTCATGTTTATATCCAAAAAATCATTTAAGTAGCTACCCTATTTCTGTACAGATAATTAGAGTACAAATTAATGTAGGAAAATTTAACTGCAGTTGGACTTTCATTTTGCGAATTTCTCTATTTTGCGATTTTTTTTTCGAGGAACCAAGAACTTTTTGGAAATTTCTTCGTAAAATAACTTCCAAATAGCGAAGGGAATTTTCTATATAACGAACTTTTCTTCGAGATCCACCTTCCCTATTTCCAAAAATATTCCAAACTTGTTAACGCATTTTATGGGGGGAATTACCTTGAATTGATCTTCGCTGCTTTTAGAGAAAACAGTGAAATCCGTTCATTTTAATACAGGAATCCATGACAAAAATCAATTTACGGGAAAGCATAACAGAAATTTATAAAACATGGAACTATGATGTTATATAATTATTCGTAATAGTTTTGCTAAAGCTGGACTCTTAGTCAACGCGGAAAATTTGGACAGAGGACAAGGATGACATTCCTTTAGAAGAACTTTAAAAAAAATATGTCTAAGAGAAAACCAGGAAATTAACGATGATGTACTGATTAATGATTTTTCTTTTTAATGATTCTGAAGCTGCAACCACAGAAAGATTAACTGAATTAGATTTTTTGGATAGCGTGAAAAATAAAAACAATACAGCAATAAATTGTGAGGAAGACGAAGAAGATGAAAATGATTAAGAAATCACTAAACCTTCATATGATGAAATGTTCAAACCATTTGAAACAGTTCGATAGTAGATAATAATTTACAAGATAAAGGTGTATCAATTGCTATTTTAATTTAGTCTAGTGTTTATGAATTTAAAACCTGTTTTGTGTTGTTTAAGTGTTTCAAATAGTGATTTTCTATTTAACGAATTTTCCATATAAGAAACTTTTTATCGGGATTTAGCGATTTCGTTAAATAGAGATCCAACTGTATTAGCAAATCTAAATTTTATAATTCACATTAAGCTAGGTTGTATTGCTTTTACGGAAAAAGTTACCCACTAAATCATGATTTTAATATCTTTCCTAAAAACCCAATAGAGCATGTATTAATCGATTCAGAAAATGCCTCTCTATAAAGCATATTTTGAGCATGGAGTCGATATTTTGTACTTGGTGCTTTTTATTCGAATACTATGAATCGAGATGATTGATGAATCAAAGATCGATATTTTGATAGTTTTTTTTTCATTACCTAAATTTTAAGTATTTTTTTCTTAAGTTAAATAAACTGCATTAAGAAACTGGTATTTTGTGATTAAACTTTAAGAATATAAAAATGTTGTGTGTTGAATGGCGTCAGAAATTGCGATGAAATATATAAATGAATAGCATGAATGAAATCGTCCAAAGTGTCATTTCTCTTTTGAATCATTAAAACGTAGGTTCGAAGAATTCTGCCCCAAACATTTATTTGTCAATGGAAATAATATTTTCATTCCTCTATTTGAAAAGACAGTGTCGATATTTGCCAAAAAGTTTTCATCATTTCTAACAAATAATGTGCAACAATAAAGTTCGAACGTTTGTCTTCAATTTAAATGATACGTAAGTTATTTTGGATGTATACTTTTTTGAAACAAATGTATTGTATACTTTGTGAAATTAATCTAATTTAGATAATAATGCTCTGGTAGTGGAGCAATAATAGCAGAAAGTTTTCATGTCTACAGGTGACTTCACCAACATGTTGATCAAGCCAGTGAGTTTCTTTTAAATTGAGCTCCAATGAAAATAGATAAATAAACGAGTTATATAAAAAGTCAATTTCTACTTAGGTCAAAAAATAAATTTTTATTTTAGTTACTTTTTATTAAATGATTCCATTTTTTTTCTCTCATATGAAACTAAAATTAATTCATTAAATTTAGTTAATTAATTAAATTTAATGAATGAATTTAATATTTGAAAAAACTGTATTAACATCAAGTGTCATCCACTATTTATCCACGAATATAAAATAATTAAATATTTGAATGGGAGCAATAAACTATTTTTTTGGTTCAAATAGAGCTATAAGTTAGACATTATCACTGATGTTATTTTTAAAATATGTGAAAAACTGAATAGCTTGGAGTAAAATTTAAAACAATGACGAACGCTTAACCCATCAAAAAATTCCATTTCGTTTTTCTCTCATCCTTATTTAATGAATGAATTAATATTTGAAGAAAACTGTATTAACATAAAGTGTCATTCCCTACAAGTTAAAAAAAAAATGCATTTGAAGTTGAGTGGATTAATGAATAGTATTTTATTAATGATTGAATAAAAACTATCTCTAAATGACACACCTTTCTACAATTTGGGTCCTTATCTAAAATTATTTCTTCAAATCCATTTTTTTAATCATGAAATAAGTTAGAAATTAGTTCTATAAATTTAACTTAGTGATTATATTACCTTTGACTAACTTCGTAACTTAAGGAAAATCAAGTTCTAACTTTCGAACAAAACTCAGTTTACCCTTCACAGTGCCAACTTATTTACAAAAATGATCTTTTTTTTATTGATTTCATAAATATTTGGCTTTTAAAATGGATCTTAAATCAAAGATAAAAATTGATAATAAAACTAAATGAAAACAGTTGTAACATTAATGATAATAGAAAACGCGAAATGAAAAAAGATATAACCTGAAATAACTTTCTTTCTGATGAACAGATTTTCACGATTTGTGGGGGTGGCTTCAAATTAAATCAGTACTAACTTATAATTAAATGAGATTCGGCTAACTTATAATTAAATCAGACACAAACATATTATTATTAATACATTTGTGAGGAGAGCAAATATCGACAATGTCAACCTTCATCAATGAAAAAGGGACCCCAACATAGAATCGAGTTAACATGTCTTATGTACTAATGAATCGCAATTGTATTTTTGTAGTGGTAGACACACTACTGTACTCCCGCACCTGAATTTAATCTGTGATAGAATTCGATGAACAGATACCACTATTTGATTCATTGCTGTTTTGTGAGAAGCCGGGGAGAGGTGTATTAGCATCGCCGTACTTTTGGATGCTAATCGTGAGAGCTGTATTAAGTTCACTGTCGTGGTCGCTCCTATGTTGCTATTAGCAGTCGAGTGTATACAGGCCGACGTTGTGTCTGATCGAGACTGAGTAGCAACAGAGGGAGGAGGTGGTTAATGTCGCAGTCACAAGTAGCACAAGTATTTTTGTAGTGGTAGACACACTACACATTATACACATTACGATTTCTGACCATTAAAATAATGTGGGGGGCAGCCGCAATCTGGAAAGTGTGGTTCTAATAGTGAAGCAGTAACAGCGGTTAGGTCCTCTTTATTGTTAATTCCATTTTTTGCGTTTTCGTTCATATCTTTACAACTAATTACGCAATTAAAAAACAGTTGCATTCAATGATAAAAATCGTTTTCCCAACAATAGTTTCATGCAAATATTAATTTTTAATAAATCATTTGTTATTTAATATAATAATGAATGAAAAAGTTTGAAATATAAGTCATTAATTATTTTATCAAAAGTCACTACAAAGAGTATGAAGTTGTCGAAATTAAAGAGCTGTCGAAAACGTGGTTAAAATTTTTAAGAATCTTAAAATATTTCAGCATCTGATATATCGTGTTAACGTCATCATTGTAAAATTGATTTACCGGGCCCCGTGTGATTCACTGAACTATTAAACTAATCATTTCATTACAGTTTTACATTTTTCAAATTCTTATTCTTTATGCTAACACGTAATTTTTTTTTCTTTAATATACTAACATATTTTGTTATATTTTTAATACTTGTTTTTCTCTAAAGTCAAGTATTTCTTTTAATTGACACTAGATCTAAGTAAATGTGAAGATCTTTTTTTTTCCAAAAAAAGAAGATGAAATTGTAAAAAATTACTTTAAAGATATTAAAATTACTTTATTGACTTCCAGAAACATGAAGATGATACTAAAAGTATGCATGTTTTGAGTGTTCAAAAATTCACGCATCATTCCCACTTGGCAAGTCTTGAGAATGTTTGCCTATTATTGAGTCCTTGAATTTTATATTTTTCTGAAGCCAAAGAAGTTCCTATCATCAATTATACATTTAGTATTTTGATAAGAATTTTGAGTTCTCAAAAGTAAGCATCTGAATTTTCGCAGGCTTTCATGTGGTCCATAAGAAAGTAAGAGAGCTGTAGAGTTGGTATAATAATTATAAAGTTATCTTTAACTTAGAAATTTTAAATACAGATTTAATTAAATGGAACATTGCGGTGAATGTAAACTTAATAAAATAAATTCTATTTTCTTAGCTTTGCTATCACCATTTTACTATCTTAAGAACCCTGTGAACTCAGTTTAAAAGGAGAGTGTTGTATCAGATATATATAGTGATAATCAGTGAGAATCATAAACAGTGTGAGTGATCGAAAAACAGTGAGTACGTTGTCTGGATTTGGGTATTAAAAAAGAAGAAAATATCTGTTTTGTTGATTTATGCTACAAAAGAAATGATTTTTTCAATTTTAATATTAAAAAAACTAATTACTTGGAATTCTAATGTTTCTAACAATATCTATTTAAATACCATTTTTAATCAAATGAATAGAATTAAAAGAATGTGTAGTAATGTTTGTTTATCCAAAAACAAATAGACAAACTCTTTCAAAATTTGATAAAAAACAATAGATACTAAACTAAAGTAATTAAGTTCTTTATAAAATCATTGAGTTAATTATATGTTATTGTAATTAAATTTACTAAAAGCTTCTTTGTTAATTTATATAAATTTTATCATGTGCTATATATGTATAGCACATTCCATTTCGGGCAAACCCGTGGCTAAAAATATGGGCAAAACAGGCAATTTATGTTTCTCTCTCTTTCTTTTCTTAAAAAAAATTTAATTTTCTAAAACCATTAAAATTGTATAGCTAAATATCAACTTATTAATTATAAACTTCTTTAAATTATCTAGTATAATATTACCTTGCTCACATCCAATTCTGGGTCCATCCTTGGTAACTAACAAATCAAACGTGCTTTAGTTCTACTCGCTTTATAGGTTTCGTTTTTATGTTTTCCTCTGTTTTTTCTTTACATTTTATTTTCTGCTTTTTACGCGATATTTATTACTTAATGTGTTCGATTCTATTTTGTTTCAAAACATTTTTGAGAGGCCCTCACATATTATGCTTTGACTATATTGATAGAATATTAGAAGGCTTTTCCTTTTTGCGGATATAATCGTGTAAGCTGATGAAAAGGTACCCTTTTTTCCGGATTTTTATTAAATATTTTTGCTTTTTTTAAATAATTTTCTTCTTTTTTTTTCATTATTCTGTATTTTGTAATGTTTTCCTTTTTTTCTCTAAATTTTGAACTAATATATATATATATATATATATATATATATATATCTCTTCTCCTATTNTAATCTCCATATATATATATCCCTGATTAGATTGATAGTTTATATTTCAAGGAAATAGAAATCATATGTTTAAAAAAAAGAACCTTTTTATCAGTCCGCCTTTCTGCAACGTGTTTTGTTCCGTATGAAAATGGATATGCTTCTCCTCCTCCGCGCGTTAATGATTTTAAAAAAGGGAGGGCACCCTTTTCTAAATTCATCACAACATCTTTGACCTTTTTGACATACCAGGTATTTAATTACTCTCTGAAGGTAAAAGTGGGTGTTCTTTAAGAAGCAATTTCCCTATGAGAGCAATTTACTATTAAGTAATATTTTAGTTTCTGACTTCAACTAGTAGTCACAATTTAAAAAAAAAAGAAAAAATTCGAATGCTTGGAATATGAGTTTGTGATCCATTTTGATGGGTTTTAAGATAGTGACTTACCTTTTTTGCTAAACTTAATAAGTGGTTCAAGAGGTAATAATAATAAGAGAACGATATGAACGAACTTTTTCCTTCGTCGTCTGTTTAGCACGTTATGTTATTTCGTAAGAGTCGGATTGTGTTAAAGATGTGTGGAATATGATCTGTCTATTCGGAGTTGGCTAGCTGATAAATAAAATGGACATAATTTTTGTTCAACTGTTTGCGCTTTTCGTTGTTCAGCAGAAAAATGTCAATAGTACTGTTATGGATATTATTCACGCTGTACTATTTCACGGAGGAAATCTATTGTTTCATCCTTTGTTTACTTGAATTCGTATTTTATATTTAATATCCGTAGCGTTGTCATTTTGAACCCAATCCAGAAGACAAGGGAACTGCTAGATCAAGTATTGGGAGAAATTAGCCTTCGTGGAGGACTTTTTATGGAACTAAACCGCATTTGCGTTACACGGGGGGAAAACCACGAAAACCTCCTACGGGTAGCCTGGCGGCAAGGAGACTCTAACCCATGATCCGTCTACAACTGAGGATATTAAATGGTACACTGTGGTCAGTGTAAGACGGATGCGGAATTCGTATCGACCAGCCCTCGCTGGGATTCGAACCTGGTACACCTTATTGGAAGGCAACGCTCTATCCCCTGAGCCATCACGGATCTGTTTACTTTAATTAAGAAAAATTCAAAATTCTGTTGCATTTTACGCATCTTTAGATACTTAATAAGATTTGAAAATAAATAAATAAATAAAATAAAAACACTGTTTTTTAATCTCTCAAAATTCTGTTATATTTTACGCATTTTTGGTTACTTGATAAAATTTTAAAAAAAATACTGTTCTTGAATCGCTATTTGAAAAAAAAGGTTGCCCAGCTGATGTGTTTTAATTTTCAAAAGGCATTTCAGACAGAACTTCTTTAAAGGTTAAAAAGCGAAAGACGTGTTTTAAAAAATTATATAATGTGTCTAAATATTCCGTAAGAAAGTGTTTGACATTTTGTTAAGACACTTTCTTGCTGAATATTTAGACACATCAACTGGGTCTCTAAATGGTTATCTATTGATACAATGTTAGAAAGCACTCGTTTTTGCGGATATTATCGTATGAGCTAATGAAGAGATTATATCGTTTTTTTTCCGGATTTTTATTGATAATCCGGATTATTATGATACCTTTTAAATGGTAATATTCAAATGCCGCTGTCATTCTCTTCCTATGGGGTTTTTTTTTTGTGTCATCCGCGAAAACTATCATAATAAACATTTATTTTAGGTATTATTTTGGCACTTTCAGTACATTTGATATGCCTTGTAAAGTATGTTTGATGAATAATTAAGTGCATATATTTGAGGAACTACAATAAAACTGTTATAAGAGACTGAAACAGGTTCATTCTTGTTTAATGTGCGTGTATCAATTGTTTAACATTGTAATGCGATTCGTTATAAATAAATACAAATAGGGAGTATATAAAAATCTCCTGAATAAAAACCCATTACATGTATGTTTAAATATTAATATATTGCATATAGATCTGAACACAGATGCACTTAAATCTTAAGTATTGCAAAACACGTAGTTATTAAAACACCACAGTGCGTCCAATAATTTGCTCCAATTATTACAATATACTAGCATAATACCTAATATAATAAATATTCTATATTTATATAATATATTGTGCAATTATACAATCGTCGAATTTATGTTATATATCGTTTAATTTAAACCATTGATGCACGAACGTAAACAAGTGCAAAAAATCTCGTAAAAACAATAAATGCTGTCAACAATAAAAAATCTCGTAAATCAACCGATAATTAAGATTTTACATAGAATCTTATAGTTCGTCTAATAATTTAGCCGCGTCTACACTTCCCTTGATTACAGTACTACTTTCGTGACCTTGCTCATTCATTTTTAGTACCTAGAATCGTTCTACTCTTAAAATTATAAATTATCTTTCGTCTAACCAGACTTTAATTTGATAAACATTTCAAAAACAGATCCTTGGATAGAAAAGATTTTGGAATGGCAATTTAAAACAAAATAACAACAATTAATTAATACAAAATAAAGTTCGTAATTCCTGATGTTGTTTAGTTATGCGAAACTATTAAAAGGAATGTATTCTTTTTTAGAGAGAAGTTCACAAACTTTTTTCCCTTTTTCGGATAGAATGTAGGAAGGAGTGATAAAAGCTCTATTGGGGGATATCGAAAGAATGATTCCGACCAGTCAGTTCGCACCTGCGGTTATTCTCATGTTCCCCCCCTCCTCTCTACTTCATTCTTCTTTTTTCTTCCTTTTATAAGGTCTGCAAAAAGTTTTAGAGGGAAAACTTTTGAAGCAGCGCATGAGATTGAGATGTAAATAGAGGTGTATCGCTTTCTTTTTTATGTTCTTTTTCTTTTTTTTAAAGAAAAGATTCGATTTATTAAATATTTCTTTGTCTGGACTCGAAGTTCACTTTTTCCAAACTTGTAAAATAATACATTTTGTGTATAAATAATTGTAAATTAAATTATAATTACTTATAGGTTTGTCATCTACTATTAAATTGTTCTTTAAAGATAGTTGGATTCCGAAATAAAATGGCGGAAAAACGAACAGAACGTTTATTTCATACAGACAGCGCAAGAGAGAGAAAAAAAAAATGGGAGAAGGAATAAATTATTGGCACAGCGCCATCTATGGATATTAATTTAAATCGTTAATCTTAGCCATTATTTAACATATACTTCTAAGGGTGCAGTCTAAATAATTCTGATAATAAAAATTCTAAAATAATTCTGATAGTTTTCTCACTTGCTGATTTAAACTAATTCGGTGATAGTCCAGATTTGTAATTAAATAACCACTATGTCTGCAACGAATGTTTAAACCTTCATTCGCAACAATCGGAATTAGAAAGTTATACAGGAATAAAATGATTAACTAGCCTATGGAAAATAGGCCACACAAAAGAGAAAAAAATCAGAGAGTTAACAAGAAATGTATTTTTAACATAATTGTGCTTGTCAGCTGTGTATCAAAGACAAAATGTATTAAGTTTTAAAAAAGATATCCAAAATATGAAATTGAACTATATAATTAAAACTATAAATGTCCCATGGTGCAATACTTTTTTTTAAAAAAAAAGAAGAAAAAAAAAACTTTTAAATTCTTAGAGCACAAATAATGTTTAGAACAAAAGTAATTTAATTTAAATTTATTAAGAGTTTTATTAAAAACAGTTTAAACTAATAATTCGAAAATCATTTGTAGTGAATTTTATTTATTTTATTTATTTTAATTCTGATAGTGAATAGAATGGAATTCCTGACAGGACCCACCCCATATTGCATAGAATTCTCCTCTTTTTAGAAGAAGGTTAGGTAGGAAGGGAATGTGTGTCCTATCATAAAAACCTCTATTGTTGTCAATAAATCGATTAGAAAGAATGTGTCTGCCCCCCCCCAATCCATTTTAATCTCCAGATATAAAGAAATCTGCTTTTAAGTTGTAAACAAAAAATTTAATGTAGCATTCTGTGATATCTATTCAACGAAAGTCTAATTCAGATCAAGATTTCCTTTTTTTTTTAATCAAAAGTTGACTGCCAATGATATAGTATACGTTTTATGTCAATTTGTAGAGACTTCCAGTAACTTCTTTGCGATCATTCGCAATTTTCCTTTGTATGATTTTTATTTATTTATTGCATTTGATTTTATTTATCAGTACATTATTATTATCTTTCCATCCCTACTATTTGGTCATTAAATTTTTTAAACTTTTAGTGAATAACACTAGATGTTAATACAGTTTTTTTTCCAAACATTAATTCATTCATTAAATAGGAATGAGCGAAAAACGAAATAGAATTTTTTGATGGGTTAAGCGTTTGTCATTGTTTTAAATTTTACTCGAAGTTATTCAGTTTTTCACATATTTTAAAAATAACATCATGTGATAATTCTAACTTACAGTTTCTAGCTATCTGAACAACAAAAAAATAGTTAGTTGCGCACATTTAAATATTTAATTATATTACATTCGCGACCCGCAGTGAACTGATCGGTTCCTAGCAGATCACCGAAGTCAATCATCACTGGCTGCGGTCAGTGTGCGGGTGGGTGACCACTTGGATCAGCCTGCGTAGGGACCGAGGGTGTGTGGTATGGGTCCTCGTTAAACTGTTCTACCGTAAAGTGCTCGACTTNTTTTTTTCTCTTTACAATAGTATTTTCGTGAAAATAAAACTTTATGGTTTATGAGAGCAGTGGTTCAGGGATGTTTCCCAGACCGTCGCCAATAGCCCATTGTGCAGCTCCAGTGCGACGTAAATGAACAACAACAAGAAGAAGAATATTATATTCGCTGTGTCAGATAAATTCAATAAAGAACATGACGTGGTAGCACGTGCGGTCCACGTGACCCAATGAGATGCTTAATTTAATGAATTAATTTTGGTTTTATATGGGAGAAAAATTTTTTAATTATTCAATAAAAAGTAACTAAAATAAAATAAAAAACTTGTTGACCTTAGTAAGAATTTACTTTAATTTTTTTTCTAATATTAATTGTTTATATTTATATAAACTCGATATAATCATTGTTATTTATTTCGAAATAGAGATCACAACAGAAGTGTAAATATTTATGGAAGAAAAGAAACGATTTTAATAGATAAAAGGAAGAGATTAAAAAAAAAATGTCTCAATACAGAAAATGTAATGAAGGAAGTCAGCCAACTAAGAATAATGATTCTCTCAAAAGTTTATACGGAGAAATCACTTTGGCGTCAAAACTTATAAAGTATGAGTAATTAATTCCGTCGTTCAACTTACTTAAGAATAAAGAACTGAAAAGAAAAAAAATACATAAATGAAAAAAAGAAGAAACGCCGGCTTTTGTTCTTCTTCGTTAAAATGCTAAGGTGAATCTGCGACGGGGGGGAAAAAGCAATTAAAAGTTTGTCCCGAAAGGGAATTAGTTGCAAATCTGGTAGGGATTTTTGCGCAACACTCTTTTAATTGTTTTTTGGTACCCTCACTCTTTGTATAGGACGATATCTGCGGTGGAATATCCCTGACGGAAAGGGATTTTGATCCCAAATACTCTTATTTCCCTCGGGGGGTAAAAGAAAAAAAAAAATAATACCTAAGAGGGTAATCATAGAGAAACGATTCATAGATAACGATAAGTATGGAACTAAGAGAATATCTTAAGCATCTCACAGAAGCTTCGGTGTTAGTACAAATTGTTATGAATCTATACTTATAATGCAAAAAGAAAATAATAATAAAATTGTTATCGCCTTATTACTATCACTGGTTACCCATTGGTCAGATGCTTTTTGAAGTTATACTTCTTATGCAACTTCCAACAAGGTTGCGTTAAACGTTTAACGCTACATTTTTATTGGCCGGGAAATCACGTGGTAGGATCCAGTTTTCCCTCATTCATTTCCATATTGTTTTGGTTCTCACTAGCATAAAAATAATAAAAGTATTGTTTTTCTATAAATATTTTTTTAGTTTGTTTTGATACACATATAATTTAATAGGGTAGTATTTTT
>NC_092212.1:88127520-88137709 GCF_043381705.1 Parasteatoda tepidariorum | reverse complement strand
AAGAGAAAACCTAACAATCAATTGATATTCACAAGAGACGTACCTTGACATAACCTTAAATCCGTCGCATTGTCCGTGGGATTGTTTTCACTCATTTTTTACAATTGTTATCCACTAAATTTGAAAATAAAAAATACTACCCTATTAAATTATATGTGTATCAAAACAAACTAAAAAAATATTTAAAGAAAAACAATACTTTTATTATTTTTATGCTAGCGGGAACCAAAACAATATGGAAACGAATGAGGGAAAACTGGATCCTACCACGTGATTTCCCGGCCAATAAAAATGTAGCGTTAAACGTTTAACGCAACCTTGTTGGAAGTCGCATAAGAAGTATAACTTCAAAAATACTTTAAATTATAACGTAAATACATTAGAAACGCCTGCTAGTGAAAATAAAAAGAAAAACAGCAGCGGTCGCCATAGCAACTCATGCAATGACGACGTTTACTATTACTCTTGAACACAGTTGAAAAGTGTGTGAGCGCCATCAAATCCAAAACAAGACCCATTTTGCCAATGGGTAAAAAAATATATTATGCTTCACTTTCAATTTTAATGCCATGAAGGAAGTTGCCATTAAAACATATAATATCCATGTAATTCTAAAAAATAAGTAAATAAAAGGACTTCCGTTACTGTTTTAGGGAAAATTTTCGTCCTCTTGTGCTCTAAATACAAAAACTATCAGATGTAAAACTCTTCGGAGAAATGTTTAAGAATGCAAAAATATTATTAATGCGGACAAAATGGAATATTTATCCTTTCCGCGCTATGTTTCCATGAAAACAATTGGCAGCCATTGTGGCATCCAATTGGCAGCCACACAAACAATTGGCAGCCATCGTCCTCTTGTGCTCTAAATACAAAAACTATCAGATGTAAAACTGTGCAGAGAAATGTTTAAGAATGCAAAAATATTATTAATGCGGACAAAATGAAATATTTATCCCTTTCGCGCTATGTTTCCATGAAAACAATTGGCAGTCATTGTGATGGCATACTCCTTTTTTTTTTATGTCTTAAGGTGTGTTCGTTTAAACTAGGTTTCTCAAGTAATGAAATTATTTATTTTCGTTTGTTGCTGGTTGTTTTGATTTTTCAATACGAAAAAAAAATGAATCGTAAGAAAATCCGATAAAAAGGAAAGAAAATTAATGAAAATCCGGAAAATAAAAGATATAATATGTAAAAGCGCTCCTTTTAGCAGATATAATCGTGTGAGCTGATGAAAAGATATCTTTCATTTTCCGGATTTTTACTAATTTTTTTCCTTTTTTTCGGATTTCTTTTCCGGATTTTTATTATTGTTATTTTTATTTTTCCTTTTTTTCATTGTTCTGTAATTTTTTCCATATTTTCTCTACATTTTGAAATATATATTGCACTCGCAGGCCTGATGATAAAGTGATGAACTTGCCATTTCAGGGATCTGTCCAAGTCAAATTTAGTACCGTTTAGCGGCACCTTCACAAATTCAACTTTAGGAAAAACGGTGGGGTTTCACAAAATACTTTTTCTTAAAATTTCATTTTTATATCCCGTAAAAAAAAATAAATCCATATTTTTTGTGTTGATTTTTGAATATAATTTTTGATCTTCACAAATTATGCCTAAATTTTCACAAATTATGTCTAAATTTTCATAAAATAGGTACCTCCTAGAAAAACCTAGACAGGACCCCTGCANAATACTTTTTCTTAAAATTTTATTTTTGTATCCCGCAAAAAAAGATAAATCCATATTTTTACCATATTTTTTGTGTTTATTTTTGAATATAATTTTTGATCTTCACAAATTATGCCTAAATTTTCACAAATTATGTCTAAATGTTCATAAAATAGGTACCTCTTAGAAAAACCTAGACACACCACTGCATTTAATTAATTTTCATTTAGTTTTAAAGTTATTAAATTTAAGCTTTGTTTTTGATGAAATTGAGTTGCATAGTTCTCAAAACTTAAAAATACGTAATTTTTCCCTTTATTTTTTCTTTTCTATAAACTGTTTTGACATTAAAAAAAAATTTAAAACATTGAAGTTAGATAAATACAGGGTATCTGCTACATTTTAGATTTTCAAATTCATGACTTTCCATGACCAATTCCAAGCACTTTTCATGACTTAACAAAGTTACTATTTTCTCCGGCAAAAACACAACAATAAATTAAAAAAAAGCATTATAATGACATTAATTGAAATGATAGGTATAACCAAAACTTCATATTTATAGATTTTAAATTTTAAAAAACAGAGTAAAGAAAGAGTTAAAGCAACAAAATAACTGGAAAAAAATACAAAAGCAGATAATTTTTTTTCTCCGCGGAATTATATTCTAAAGATACTTTTCTTGTTTATCGGGAAGGAAAGAAATACTCCTGATTTTTCTGTTCTCATTTCGGAATAAAAAAATCATGCACAACGTCATCCTGTATACACTCGACAGCTAATGGCCATACTGAAGCGACCACGACCGTGAACTAAATACAGCTCTCACGATCAGCACTCAAAAGTGCGATCTTAATACAGCTCTCCTGGCTTCTCACAAACTCAGCAATAAGTCAACTAGTGGTATCCCGTTCATAGAAATCTATAGCAGATAAAATTCTGTTGGGGGAGTACTGTAGCGTGTCTACCTCGACAAGTTTACAATTCCAATTCACTAAGGCATGTTAACTCGATTCTATGTTAGGGTATCTTTTCATAGATGAAGGTTGACATTGTCGATAGCTACCATCCCCACAGTTAGTAAACACTGACTGGCAATTTATTACTAAATCTTGACAACTGAGTAATAAGTGCTTGATTGTTCCGCTGATAAGTGATAAAATAAAAAAATAAAAAAGAATAAAATAAAAAAGAGTTTGAATGAATGGGTGTTCAGTCTCCATCAGGAATCGAACCCGGGCCTGCTCGAGAGCTTTCACATCTTATGTTTTACAGGTTACCACTATATAAGAAGTTAGAAATCACGTGATTTTGGGGCAAACTTATTGTCAAAGATAACAAAATGCAGCTTAAGGATTGCTGAAATGCCGAAGGCAGAGTTTTATTTCTATGAGTGTATTACTAATAAATAGAAATAATTAATTATGTCAGAACGCTTGATATTGTTTGGTCATAAAATACCTTTAATAATTATAATTTTTAAACAAACATCTAATAAACGAAAGGAAATGTAAAATCTTTTCCAATAATGTATTTTTTAAATCCAGATATCGAGTTTCGCTAAAACAAAAAGCTCCATTGAACTTTCATTTCGATTTGTTTCATTTCTTAAATTCGCTTGTAGATTTTGTTATTTTCATCGCAATGCGAGTGAATAAAAAAAAAATACAACAAAGCAATTATTACCACACCCCTCTCATGCTTTTTTATTATTGTATTTTTTTCATCGCATTTTTTTAATTTCATTTTATTATTTATTTGAAAACAATAATTAAAAAAAATGTCTTCGAAAGTCGTCTGAGCCTGCTTCTGTGTCGCTAAAGTAAACAATGTAATGACACAATTATCGTCAGCCTTGTTAGGAATCATCGGGGCAACAAATCGAAGGGGAAATACACTTCAAATACGGCGATTCCTTTCCCACTACAGTAAACAGTTTAAAAGCTGTTAGTTTTTAAAATAAACGAAAATGTAAACAAAAATTTTACGTGGACGTGAGTTTCTTGAATTTCGAAATCATGACTAGAGAATGTATATTCGGGATTTTTTTCCTATTTTAAGTCAGTGTTGCCAGATTGGGCTACAAGTAGCGGATTGAGCTACTATTAAAAGTCCCCACTATCGATCGATTTTTTGGCTACCCTCTACTTTTTGGGTTACTCATTATTTTTTCAACGCTACAAATCTTAAAAATGTGCTACTTTTTTTCCTTGCAGAAATTGTTTTTTCCTTCCCATTATAAGATGATTTTTCAGAGCATTTGAAACATGTCGACTGTTATTTCTAATCTGAATACTTTTTTTAACGAATGAAGTGTTTCAATCAAGTAATTCTAACTACCGCTTTTATTTCTTAGGATTATATATTGAATGCCTAACTTGTTAAGATGGCTGCCTAATTTGTACTCTTTTTCTGTACTCTACTCCTTACATCTTCTAAATTGCGGTATATATATATATATATATATATATGTTACCGTTAAAGTATATAATGCAGTTATTTCNGGAATCTCTTTTTTCTATATATATATATTATATACACGCATAATAGAGAAATACGGAAGAAAGATTAAGTTAAAGGCTTTTTAAAATCTACATCACATAATACTAGAAAAATAAACAAATTTCTCTTCATGAATGCTTAATTTGTAGCCTGAATCGAAAATCCTTTTTTTTAAATTCACGTGTTTAGGACAAAAAATTCCATATTAATCTTTGTTCATCGTAAGGAATAACATTGGATCTAGTCGAAGTGTGAAATTTAATTTTAAAAAAAAAATATTGTTCTGCAATTTATATTGTGTGAAAGTTGAAGTAACTTAATGTTTGTTGCATAATTTTGTTCCATAATTTATTTGAATGTACCAGATTTCTATCAATAATATTTTAAAGAAGATGAAATTTATTTTTTAATAATATTTAAGCCATATCTATAGTTTTTTTTAAACTAAATTTTCTACCCAGGTATTAAGTAAGTTTTTCATAAAAAAAGAAAAACTATAATGCGAAGTTTTATATAAATAAGCCATTACAACCATTGAAACAGGGATTTATCCGAAGTGAATTGGGAAATAAATCTGAGTACGTTCATTCAATAGAATTGACGTAATTAACTCATCTAAACAAGATTAGAGTAGCCATTGGCAAAATGGTTGTTATCTAATTTTTTTTTTTGGAAAAGGAACTTTATTGGGTTTTCTTCTTGGACACGTTTAACTGTTAATCCTTCAGACGAGAAACTAATCTTCTAAATATCACTAAAAAAATGATATGCTCACCACCCCTTTCGAAGAAACAAAGGATTTATCACAGATTTATTTTAACGTATGAGAACTAAAATGTGTTTATTTTGTTCGCTAACTCTTATTTAAAATACTTCGAAATGATTTGCCTTTCAAACAGGAGTGAAATATTATAGAATGAAATGTTCTTTTTGTAAAAGAAAGCTTCAAAAATGTCCTGAAAGCAGGGACTTTCCTTCAAAACAAATATCCTTTGATGTGCTTTCCCAGCACTCGCACATAAATTTTATTTATTTTTTATAAAGATTTTCTTTTTTTTTTCACACGGAGGTCGGAGATTTAAGTAAATGTTACTACATACCTCAACCAAATTGTTAGGAGCACTATAAGGTTCTATGTAAATTATCAGGTGATATTAAACAGCTTTATTGTTTTTACACTTGTTTCCATTCTTGTATCCATTGGTTAACTATGTAATGCAATATGTTAAAAATAAATACAAATAGGAAGTTTATAAAAAAATCTCCCGAATAAATATCCCATTACATGTAGGTTTAAATATAAAAGTATTGCCTATAAACTCGTGCTAAACATGTAATTTATTAAAACATTACAGCGCGTTTAATAATTTGGTCTAATTATTATAATATTCTAATATAAAATCTAATATAATAAACATTCTATCATTATATAATATAACGTTTAATGTATTGAATCGTCGAATTTATATTATGTATTGTCTCATTTAACCATTATGATACACGAATGTGAGTAAGTGCAAACAGTCGCATTAAAAACAATAAAGCTGTATAGTATCACCTGGTAATTAAGATTTTACATAGAATCTTAGAGGGGGACCAACAATATGGCCACGGACTGTATACCCTTTATCTTTTAAATTTACTTTTTATTTTAATTGGAATCTATCACCAAAATTAATAATGCATCAATTTCGACATGGTGCTTTTTTATGTTTCTCTTAACAGAAATTTCCAGAGAGAAATTGTACCGTTTCTCAATTCTAGTACACAGCTATTTTTTATTTTTTATTTCAATTAATACCTAAGTTCTATTCCTTGATAGAAAAATTTCAGCAACTATTTGCTTTCGTTGGAAAAGTTAAAGAATGAATTAGGGAATAAAGGGATGTTGTAATCACTAATATTTATATTTAAGATTAAGCGAATTGCAATATAATTAATGTATTAATTATTACCAATATAAACTTAATACTAATTATTTCTTATTTTTTCATTATAATGTTGGTCATAAATTATATTTACACAAAAAAAATAATGAAATAAGAAAGAAAACTGTTGTTAAAGTAGTATTGTATAATTTTAAAATCAAGCAACCAATCAAAACAAAACTGTGGCTTTTGAGAAATAGCGTTGAGGTTTTGCCAAATGTAATGGCTGTACTTAAAATCATACGTTTTTTTTTCTTTTACTTTAATTTTTACGCACCCGCTTTGAAGCTCAATTATAGCATATGCGTTAACTGAAAATTGTTATGTAAATCAGAAACTTTCTCTTGTCATATTCCATGATAATACTTGTTGTTGTTATTCATTTACGTCGCACTAGAGCTGCACAATGGGCTATTGGCGACGGTCTGGGAAACATCCCTGAGGATGATCCGAAGACATGCCATCACAATTTTGATCCTCTGCTGAGGGGATGGCACACCCGCTTTGGTAGCCCAACGACCTGCACGCGAAGTCGAGCACTTTACGGTAGAACATCGGTGATCTGCTGGGAACCGTGTCTTAACGATCAGTCCACTGCGGGACTTATTTCATGATAAAGATTAATACCTGGCGATCTGAGCCGTGATGGCTCAGGAGATAGAGCGTTCGCCTTCCACTGACGTGAACCGGATTCGAATCCCATCAATGGCTAGTCGATACGAATTCCGCACCAGGCTTGCACCGATCACAATTCTGACTTGACACAATTCTGCTTGCACCGATCACAATTCTGAATCACAATTAAAATATCCTCAGTGGTAGACGAATCTTTGATTTATCTTTGATCTCCAATTTTTTTCATTAATTGAGATAAATTGGAAGTCATCGTGGTGAAATCTTCAGAGGAAGGCATTGGCTCACATTGGGCTGTCTGACCAACTATGATGATGGTGGTGGACGGCTCATGTGTAGGAGTCCCCTTGCCGTCAGGCTAATTGCGGGAGGTTTTCGTGGTTTTCCTTTCTATGTAGCGTAAAAGAGGGTTAGTTCCATCAAAAATTCCTCCCAGAAGGTAAAATTTATCCCAACACTTGATCCGGGATTTCCCTTGTCTTCTGGATTGGGTTCAAAATGACTAGGCTACGGAGTTGAACATCAATAGTCGCAAGCAATTGGGTCGGCTCTTCAACGACGATTGTAAATATAAATTGCAGGTGACCTGTGTGAACTGATTAGCGAATCACGCTTCTGCTGTGAGACACTCAAAGGCCAACAGACCCATTGATTCATTTTAATTTGTATTCTGTAAATTTTTACACGCGTTAATTATTTTACGATTTAATCTATTAGTTCAGACTCTCCCTATATCGAGTTCATATTTTCAATCTATAATAAAATACTTTTCATTCATCCTCTCAACTTCAAATACATTTTTTTTAAAACTTGTAGAGTAATGTTAATGCAGTTTTTTCAAATATTAATTCATTCATTAAATTTAATTAATTTTTGTTTTATATAGAAGAAAAAATTTTTAATTATTAAATAAAAAGCAACTAAAATAAAATTTTTCTTTGTTGACTTTAGGAATTGACTTTAATTTATTTTAATTAGTATTTTTTTTTATTTAGTATATTTACTTTTTATAAATTTTATGACATTTTCTTTTAAAGTATAAAGCATGAGAATTCGTGATAAAAAATTATTTGAACAATTAATAGTTGGTGTTAAAATGCATTAGATTTTAATAAATTTAAAAGCCCTTAAATAGATTGTGACGAATATTTATGTTTAAAATTGCCATTGAACGATGAATAAATTAAGTTTCTTCAAATTTCTAAAAAAAACTTCCCTAGCAATAATTAGCCTCAGTTGGGCTCAAAATTGGCTCAATATGGTTCCTATAAGAACATGCATCGATGGAGCAATATTGCGATGGCTATATTTTTTAATAGTAGTCCTAGAATGGCCTATATAGGACTCACATTGGCCAATATAGAACCTTCATTGGCTAAATAATGGATATAAAATATCTTGTGAATCTGACAATTCTGTAGAGGACCCATATTGGCTGTAAAGTGGTTGTAAAATATCGGGACATAGGGACAATATCGGAAAAATAAAAGTTTTTTGAGCCCTTACTGAGACGGGATTAATGAATATAAGTCCCAAGCAGGGCCCAATTTATTTTGCTTCTTTTTAGGTAATGAGAAAGGGAATCTCTTTTTTCAATCTATTGTGCTAGATCTAGAGCAAAAATTCACGGGCCGCATCCGGCCCACGAAGTCTTTTTTTTGTTTCCCGCGAACTAAGATATATTAGTTGTCCTTTTTTCTTTTTTTTTTTTGGCGGACAATTTTCGTAAATAATCTATATGGGTTTAAAATACTTTTCTTTCGTTAAAAAAAAAACTAATTTTTTCGTTTCTGTGAAATTTAGCATACCAATCAAAATCAATATCTTAACAGTTTTATATCTGTTGCACATTAATAGTTTTATACATAGGTGCTCATTAAAGTTATTGTTACCAGAGTTTTTTAACATGCAATTAAATATTTTTAAAAATCTACTTCTTATTTTAATTTGCAATTCAATAACTTTTGTTTTGTACTACTTGATAAAAATCTGATAGTAATATTTAATGTTCCTTCAAACATAAGAGAGTCCCATATAAAATTTTGATAAAGTTCCGACCCGCCATTTGACTGGTGTTTTTAATTGCGGTTCTCGGCCTCATGTAAGTTGGAAACTCCTGTTCTAGAGTGAAGCTACCCTCCCTAAAATGCGCCATTCTTGATTCCATAGCACAAGACCGCTTTGTGCTAAGTGGCGAGAGGAGTTCTTAGCTTAGACAAACTATATGTTGACCCGCCTACTAGCACGCACTTAAAAAGATTAATTGAACGGTATTTAATTTTTTTCTATCGTCTGCTTCTACTTTTTAAATATTTTTAAAAAATGCACGTTTTAATCTATAACAATGGTTTTTATCAAAGAAATCGCTGGAAAGAGCAAACTACCGTGGAAAAAAAAAACACGCATACGCACTATCCATTCTCGAGTAAGATAGACTATCTATTATAGAGAGAAAAGATTCAATTTTTATGAAGTAGTAAAGAAGAGCGAGTTCAGAAAAAACACACCTGGGATAGGTTGAAGATATCACCTAACGAATAAAATAAATATATTTTTAAAGATTTATGTAGAAACAAGTAATATTAAAAAATTCCTACTTAGATCAAGAAAGAAAATTTTTATTTTAGTTACTTTTTATTAAAGAATTAGAATTTCTTTCTCTCATATAAAACTGAAATTCATTAATTAAATTTAATGAATGAATTAATATTTCAAAAAACCGTATTAACATCAAATGTCACTCATTACAAGTTTAAAAAAATGTATTTGAACTTGAGTGGATAAATAAACAGTACTTTTATTAACGACTGAAAATTTGAACACGATATATGAATATATATGTGAGTTCAAATTTATCGTTCGCAATAAACTATTTTTTGTTCAAATAGAGCTATAAGTTAGAAATGATCACTGATGTTATTTTTAAAATATGAGAAAAACTGAATAGCTTGGAGTAAAATTTAAAACAATGACTAATGTTTAATCAATCAAAAAATCCCATTTCATTTTTCGCTCATCGGTATTTATTAAATGAATTAATAATAATAAAAGCTGATTTAACCCATTAACGGGCCCTTTATTTCTAGTAAAGGTAAATTAAAGTATTTTTGGAATTGAAATTGTTTTAAGAACACTAATTGATATAAAAAAAAAAACTCATTTAGTTCATAAAAATGCCATTTTTTTATGGTAAATATATTTAACATGACCTATTAGGAACTTACTGACTTTCATTTTTCTTTATTTATAAAATAAATTCCTTAAATGCTACAAACTTCAAAAGGAATTATGTATTTTATAACTTTTATACGTTTTTTAAAAGTGACAAATGGTTACCAATTTTATTCAAACTCACTTCAAGAAAGCTGAAGTTATTGAAAAATGGAAACCTAAATTAAAAGTGGTAAAACGTGGTGGTAAGTATACTTACCACGGCCTTCAAAAGGGTTAAA
>NC_092212.1:88108171-88126522 GCF_043381705.1 Parasteatoda tepidariorum | reverse complement strand
AAAATTTTAATTTATGCTGTGAAAGGTGACAAATAAAATAATGCACGTGCAACATAATATAAATGATATAGGAAACTATTGGTGGTTCTTAAAGAGTGAAGTAATGATTTGTAAACATAAGATTATTTATTTTCAGCTGTTACAATCGTCCCCAAGACGCCATTTCATCTTCATTTGTTAAAAAACAATGCTAGTTAATTAAGAAAACTAATCTTTTTTTTTTAAATGTTAACTAAGGAGTCCACTTACATATTCGGTTAATAATTTTTATTTGTTCAATTAACAAAATTACTTTGTTACAATATAATATTCTAATACCAAAAAAAGTACTTACGTAGCGTGAAAATATCTTTTGTGATGTAACTCTTTCAAAAGTACATAAAAATAGTTGACAGCAGGAGTGTACATGTAGATTTATTAAATACAACTTGTGCGCCACCTAGGAACCAAATCTAGAACTCGACACTCGAAATTTTTGCTCTGTTACAATCGTATCCTGTTACAATTGACCCCACTCTCCCCTACAAATGAAATACATACTTATTGCAAAAAATATTTTCAACGATGTTATTTTCTTGATATGTTCTTTTTTTATTTATCAATAAAAATTTAAAAACGTGCACTAATTTTTTAATCTTGCGCAAACAAGTTATGTTATGATAGAAACAACTTATGAACCATTGCTTCAGACAGAAATTGTTTTTTTACTACAAAATCAAAAAAAAAAATTATTTCATACTTTTTTTTTTCCTATTTATTTTATTTTAATTTATAGCCGTCGTTGAACAGCCGACCCAATTTTTGGGTTTACGACTACTAATGTTCAACTCCGTAGCTTTGCAATTTTGAACCCAATTCAGAAGACAAGGTAACGCCTGGATCAAGTATTGGGAGAAACTTGTCCTTGTCGAGGACTTTTGATGAAACTAACCCGCATTTGCGCTACACGGAGAAAAAGACGACGAGGACCTCCCACGGTTAGCCTGACGGCAAAGGGACTCTAACCCATGATCCGGCAACCGCAGAATATATTTCACGTCAGCACTGTGGTCGGTGCAAGCCGGATGCGAATTCGTATCGACCAGCCATTGGTGGGATTCGAACCCGGTTCAGGTGAATCAATAGAAGGCGAACGCTCTGCCCCCTAGGGCATCACGGCTCTTTTCCTATTTATTAAATTTGGAACAACTTACAGCTGTTCTATTATCTTCTTCACAATTCTTGACATTTTTTTTTATTTAACAATAAAAAATTTGAAGTCGCAGATCTAAATACGATGGATTCTTAAAATGTAAGAAATATAAATTATCTAGTTATAATAATATAGTTAGGTCAAAAATTACAGATGATTTCTGCAGGCCAAATTGCTTACAAGATTCATTAATATGTAATTTATGTAAAAAAATTTAAAACCTTATTGCATTTGAAAAATATTACTTTGTAATTTTTTTAAAATGCATAAAATATAAGTTTATTTATAAAAATAGGAAGAAAAAAAAACTTTATAAATTATTAATGCAAACAAAATTGTTTTAAATAATTCTTGACATTTTTTTTCCTGTTATGTTTTTCTTAGTTTATTTAACTCCGCTCGGCGATCCTAGTAATTCGTTCTAATTCTTCATTCTTTATTTCTTCTTCAACGTCAACATTTTCCGTAAAATAGCAGAACATTTTGGTTTCACAATCTATACAACTATTTTAGCTTTATGTAAGACCATTTTCTTCATTTCTTAATTACATTTGAAAAAAAAAAAGTTTAATTTTAAGAACGCAGAATAAATGATCCAATACGAAGAAATGAATGAGATGCAATTTTACTCGTTAACGAAATTTATAATAATTCGAACAGAAAATTACTCTTATCATCCTTTTTCAGTTTTTTTTTTTTTTTTTTGAAATTTCTCTATGAGAGTTAAATTTTTAAACTGGTAACAAACAAATCTCTCTCTAGCTACTTTTGATTGAAATCTACTCCAGCTATAAAATAAAGAAAAAAAAGATTTCGTAACAATGGATAAATAGTGGATAAATTGAATAAATAGGGGATAATGGATAAATATTGAAAGCAAAGAGGCTGATCACGGAAAAGCATTCTAATTTGCAATAGCTTCCAAACAATGGGAATTTCTAAATTATAATACAAAAAAAAGTTCAATTATAATACAAAATTATAATGCAAAATATAATGCTCAGTAAAGTTATAAAACATACCAGTCCTATCAGAGCATATAATTTCAAATTGTAGTTGCCCTTCAACGGATAGTAAGTAGATCGACAAATATGTTTTTTCTTTTGTAAACCAAAAGTTTAACAGTTAATCATTCTGAAACTAACAATCTAATCGTAATTTATTTCTATTCGATAAAACTCCTGGAGCATTTTCACACATTTTCGTAATTTCAAGTTTCTAAGTCTTTGATTCTAAGTCTCAAGTTTCTAAGTCTAGATTTTGAGTAGCGAATGTAGTATAAAGCAGAAAAAGAAAGAAAATTTTTTTTTAAAAACTTTGCAAGAAAGCGCTTAAAATTTTAATGACTTAATTTCAACTCTGCAGTTGCATTCCAGTGGCCCATATGGTATTTTTCCATCAAGTTAAACAGTTAACAAACCTCCAATAAATTATCGAATGTCATTTTAGTTTTATTCCAGCGACATTCTTGATTCCAGCGTCATAGCGGACTCTGGAGAAAAACATAAAAAACATTTTTAAACGGATTCATATTTTTGACACAAATAGTAATAGGAACAAACTCATAAAAATGTGATCCAAATAGTGTAACAATAGTGTCTCCTGAGTATTTTTTTTAACACTTAATTGAATGAAACCAATCCTGAGATTACCTGACATGTAATTTAGAAGGTAAGGCAGGACTCGAAAAAACTCAGAAATTTTACCCGTCCCCGAGGACGGCTTGTCCAAGAATGTACCCGTCCTCCTTTGAAACTAACCCGTCGCTTCTAAATAAATAAAAATATAATTTTCTCTTATTTATTACAAACATTTATATAAATTGCACAATGAATTAGTAGTTACTATTTATTACATTCTGCAATAATAAAAGAAATACTGGGTTACTAATAGTAACTTAGTATTTCTTTTATGAAATAATTTATTTCTTTTATGAAATAATTTAAATGACAAAGTTATCTGGAATATCAATTTATCCGAGGGTACTGCGTATTTTAAATGAATCAAATATGACATTTGCCAGTTCTACAATCAAGCCAATGATTTACACAGGTTTCTACACAGAAATCTGAAAGGGGTTTTCTATTTAGGTAGATGTTCATAATTAGAAGTCCAAATGCACATGCAAAGAGCAACTTTTCTTCTGTTTACCGATTACGTGAGCATGCGCATTTGGTCTGACGAAGGAATTGACGGGATTTCTAGATTAGAGGGTCATTTTAGAAGTGAGGCGCTGGACTCTTGTAAGATAACTAAAATTGAAAATGCATCACGAATATTAACGGGAAAATGGCCGTCAGCGCGGACGTCGGATTCGAAACATTCGTTGTCCGCGAAAAATTTTTGACGGCCGAGGAGGGGCGGTTTTTCGAGCCCTAGTATAAGGGTTTTACTCACAAAAAGCACAAATTAAGCAACTATCTAAACAAATTAAGCATTCACTATATAATCTCAAGAAATAGAAGAGCAGACGATCTAGCCCAACGACCTGCGCGCGAAGTCGAACACTTTACGGTAAAACAGTTTAACGAGGACCGATACAGCCCACCCTCGATCCCTACGCAGGCCGATCAAAGTGGTCACCCACCCGCTTACTGACGGGAGCCAGTGATGCCTACTGGGAACAGTGTCTTCAAAATCAGTTCACAAACGGGACATAAAAAGTGGACGGTTATAAAATAAAATGAATTAACTCTGATTAACCGTAGATTATATTTTAAGTTGCTGCATAAGACACAAGAACATACTTTCTCTGAATAAACATACCTTTTTTACCGACGGATTCGCATTCTTGATCCTCAAAATATGGGGGGGGGTGTAAC
The DNA here is from genome assembly GCF_043381705.1 of Parasteatoda tepidariorum. NCBI lineage: Eukaryota > Metazoa > Arthropoda > Arachnida > Araneae > Theridiidae > Parasteatoda > Parasteatoda tepidariorum. The sequence goes on along the minus strand of NC_092212.1, from coordinate 88,122,508 downwards.
CGCAATCTGGTAAATAAGGTACCAGTAGTTTGGCCAGGAGTGTGGTCGAAAATCTGCACCCCCAAATGCTAATTTCACTTTTTTCTATTTAGTTCTATCTCGAGAATTTTTTTAAACCATTCGAAAGATTTTTCCTCGTAATTTAAAGATTCTTTCATCTTAAGATAATCTCATGTAAAAATATTTTTTAATAATTAATTTTTAACTTCATTTTATGACAGTCGACAACATTATTTTAAAGAATATGATTTGAAATGGCAAAGTACGAAAGTGTAAACGAAATCGGTCGAATTGCTCTTGTTCAATCAAATTTGAAATTTGCAATTTTTTAAAAAAATTTTCTTTTGAAATTCGATAAATCAGAAACATTTCAACCGATTGCGCTCAAACTTTGTATTTTGCCGTATAAAATTGCATTCTTTAAAATGATATTAAAAAATTTATATACCCTACACTTCAAAAATTTTCGACTTTATTAAATAATAAAAAATTAATTAAAAATACTTTTTACCTGGAATTTTTTTGTATTAACGAATTTCGTAATTGTGAGCAAAAACATTTAAAAAATTTTTTTAAAAGTTTCGAAAATTTCCTTGATTGTGGGCTCCTTTCCCCTCCCTCTATATTTTGAAAGTCAGAAATAGAAAATCTCATTAGTGTTTCTTATATTATTTTATCGCTATTGTTTCAACGCAAATTATAAAAAGAAGCTTTGTTTTAAGTTTATAGTTTTAAAAAGTTCGTGTCCAATGTAGGGTGGTGAGTCTGCAACTAGGAACCATTAATGGCAGTTTGCGAAGGTACTGTTAACTGGTTCTGTTTTTATATTTTATTTTATAACTGTCGTTGAGCAACCGACCCAATTTTTGGGATTACGACTACTAATGTTCAACTCCGTCACCTTGTCATCTTGAACCCTATCCAGAAGACAGGGGAACTCCTGGATTAAGTATTAGGATAAATTTTTCCTTCGTGGAAGACTTTTTGATGGAACTAACCCGCATTTGCGTTGCATAGATAGGAAAACCACGGATGCCTCCCATGGTTAGCCTGAACTCAAGGGGACTCTAACCCATGATCCGTCTACCACTGAGGATAATTCACTTCAGCACTGTGGTTGGTGCAAGCCGGATGCGGAATTCGTATCAACCCACCATCGCTTTGATTCGAACCCGGTTCACCTCATTAGAAGGCGAACGCTCTATCTCCTGAGTCATCACGACTCAACAGGTTCTGTTAAATAGATACTTTCGTGTGTTAGCTACCTCAGCGATTCGGTAGTTCGGATTTCATTTTAGTGAACTATGGTCATCCCACCATGCAAGTGATTAGCCAGTCTTGTCTCCAGACGTGAATCCGATAGAGAATGCTCGGGACAGACAAGATGCTGTTTTGATTCCACTGTCATTAGACGATCTGGAACAAGAGTCCCCCTTAGTTCAAAATTACAAGGCCAAGAGATCCCATACATTTTCAGGGCTTATTAGATCAGGCCTGAAAATGAATGGCGGTATCGCGCAGATTTAAATTGAAAAGATGATTCATTGAAGCAAATTTTGATGCGCGAAGCCATATTATTATCGCGTGAAAATAAAACATGCAATAACTCATTGAGCAGTTATCGTTTATTACAGAAACCAGAGAAAATGTTGGGTACAGCCGCGTTTTAATAAATTTTCTTAATAATTCTTTGTTCCCTCTTTGGAGGACGGTGATAAGGCATTCTAAATTGACACAACGCCTCATCGCATATATTAAAACGTGTGAAATACCCATTTATCTAATCATAAAAGAATGTCTTTTCTTCTAAACATACAATATCAAAGACGCAAATAGTTTACCAGCTTACAGGCGGACAGCGTAGAAATTTCTAATGATTTGGTTAATCGAAGCAATCATTCAAATTACTTTCGTTTCCTTTTTTTTCTTCTTTTTTTGTTGATTGTTTGTTTGTTGGACCATTTTTAAAACAATTGAAAAACCTTCATCAAAGATGAATATAAAATAAAAAGTTTAAATAACTCGTTTTTCAAGCAGACCTAAAAGGTGAAAATTGTTTCATTTTTTGTCAGAAAAACTAAGCACCTTCCGACAAACATCAGACTTTAAAATATCTTTTAATGCCCAATGACATAAAATATTCATTGGAATGTAGAAAAATAAACTTCGGTTGCCCTTTTAAGTTTTCTCGGTGATAAACTATTCAAATTATTGGTGTTTGCATGTTAATCAATCACTATTTGTAGAAAAAAAAATTCACGCTTTGTACTACAGAATATAATTATTTTTAAAAAATATATAAGACAATGATGTTTATTCTTAGCTTTTTCAAATACAATTTATAAAAAGATTCTTAAGAGCCGGCACTGCCCTAGTGTGCCCCATGCGTATAGACGGTACTTAGTGTACCAAATAAATGTAAATATTGATTTTAAACTTTTAACGTAAATGTTCATTTACTTGGTTATTTCGTCTAAGTTCATTTAGTTTTAGTTAAAAGACCCTTACAAATGAAACTCATTATCTTGTATATTTAATAATAGCAAATAAAGACACATTTTACTTTTGACGAAGTTGCTAAGTTAATTTATTAACCATTAGATGCGCCAATGAGATATTTAGCACATTTTTTTATTTTAATGTTAACATATGTTGTACTAAACATTTAAATAAGTTCATTCCGATACCATTCCGATACCAAGCATATAAGAGACTCTCGTTTAACCCTCGCTTGAGAAGGATAAGTTTATTTAGATATTGTCTTGATTTTTGACTGTAAGATTTTAAATACTTGAAATTATACTCATTTAAAAATGGGGACCAGCTGGTTATGGGAGACTATTAATAAATAAATAAAAATTATATATATATATATATATATATATAAATTATATAGAACGTGCAAAATAGTGCTCCTTTTTTTAATGAGAGCCATAAGCAAGCAAACATCGCTGATGTTATTCTTAAAAAATCTCAAAAAAAAAAAAGTTTTACAAGATTGTCTAAGTTTAATATTTAAATGCTTTCACTTGTCAAATCGATTCAATCCATTTCGTGAATTTTATTAAATTTTAATGTTAAAGCATTTCATTGGCTCGTGACTGTATAGATCCAATTCTCTAAGCATAAGCACCACTAAATGATAAATTTTTTTAGCCCATCGAATAATTAATTTCAGAAACCAATCTGATTAACTCCATCCTATAATCACAATAAAGTTCTAGTTAACATTCTTTTTCTTCTACTGCGGAAGCTCTATTGTTGCCATGACAACGAGAATAAAAATCGTGTGCTGCTAATAAAAAAAAATCACATTGAAAATTATATTTAATCCACCTACGTATCTGAAAGTTGTTCCTTCGACCGTTAGCCTATTGTCGCTCACACGAACCAAGTACTCGAACTGCCACAAAAACAAGTATTTATAAATTTCAATTTTAGTGTGTATTGTTTATTACGAAAAAAAATAATGACCTTTTAAAACTCATGTTCCGGACAATACAGAAACATTAAAACTATTATAAGTTTAAAATAAATACACAAGTGGGCGACCTTTGTGCTAAAATACAAACTAAGGTAGACAACGTTAAAGAGCACAAAAATATTCTCTTATTTTTGTGCTCTTTAACGTTGTCTACCTTAGTTTGTATTATAAGTTTATTGAAATTGTCTCTTAGTACAAAAATGCAAGCTGACTCAATTGAAATGAAATTTCTAATAAGTATACACACTTACTTGTAAAATGATTCACAAATTGCTATTATCGAATCTTTAGCGAAAAACTAAATCTTTTAGCCAGATGATTGTCATAATATAAGAAAGAACCTGTAAAAAAAAAGCACTGTTTCATACGATACACCATGACTTTATTTGTACAAGTACTTTAGAAAAGACTACCATCAACAAAAGGGTAACTAAAACTAAACTCAGCGGCGAGACAGCCCATAAAGGGTCAAGGCCTACTGTGCCCATCTCAGTTTTCTTGACCTTGGGCTCTGGGGCGCAGGGCAGATGTTCCGGTCAGGTGGTCAGCAGAACGCGGAACCCCCAGTATTTAGTTCCCAAGCATGCTTGGTACTCATTTATCGATTCACTGAAGGGATGACTCAACCTTTCCCGGCCCGAGGATCGAACCAGGGACCTGTGGCACGACAGCGCGAAGCTCTACCGCTCAGCCACTTGCATCAGGGCTACCAGAAGGGTAACAGCTACAGTAAATTGGCTGAAAATGCATTGGATAAAACTAGATTAGTTGAAACATTTCAAGTATGACTTTGACGAAGAATTTAATGTCCTTAATATACGAAAATGTGTAAAGCGCTAGACCAGGCTTTAATGGGGACTTATATGACGGACTTGTTGAAATTCATTTCTCTTATTAAACCAATGTTTCCTAGAAAGAGAGAAGGCCTCAGCACGGGTTACCATCAACAAGAAATTTGATCCTTTAATAGTTCAAACATAATGATATCTTTCGTGATAACCACCACTGCGTAGCTAAGTACCCCGTGTTAAAAGCGATAAACTAGCTAATTTATTTTTCTGGAATTTGAAAGCGATAATAAATTACAAAACGATGGGTGATCTAGTTGAGCCTTCGTTATTGTTGTATTTTTTAAATGATCTAGTTACGCCACCGAGGTTTTTCAGGTTTGATTTGTTCTTGAGTATGATGTTTATTATTTGGTTGAACTGTTATGTTTAAGATTATTAAAAAGTTGTTAAGTTTTTAACGTTAGTATGGTACTTTTTTCAAACAGAGTTGCGTTTTAATTATGTTCTAGTTCATGCTTTAATATTTCAGTTGCGTTTTTATTCAGTTCTAGTTCGTGTTTTAACAGCCCGAACGTAGCGACATCTTTCTTATTTTCAACCACTGCGCAGTTTATGTTCGTTATGTCTGACTATTAAATTGATCCTTGCTGAGGTTCTCTTTCTTCTAAGGGGTGTTGATTAAACACGAGTGTTATAAAACTTTATAGACATGGCTCGAATGTAGCTAATGAAGAAGATATCATTCATATAGATGATAAAACAAAGTGTAACACTCGAAGTATGATGTACCAGTAACAGAACAGTTATTATTCATTTCTGCTAAAATCTTTAATGAAACATATTTTATACAATAAAGTTTTACCAGAATAAAAAATATTCGAAGACTGAATTTGAATGAATAATTTTCTTTCACTTATGAAAGCGATTAACTTCCTTAATCACAAAAAAATTATAGCAATAATAACAGTTACTCGAAGGATATTTCATCTTGTACTTTCCATATGTTGTTAGATAAAAACCGTATTTTTGAATTTTGAAATTAAGAAGAATTTAAAAAAAAGAAAAACAATACGTGCTGTTTTATCATTTTTCTCAACTTGTTGTTCTTGGTAAGTTCCATCAAGAAGTCCTCCACGAAAGCAAATGTTTCTGAATACTAGGTCCAGGAGTTCCCTTGTCTTCCGGGTTGAGTTCAAAATTACAAGGCTACAGAGTTGAGCATTAGTAGTTGTAACCAAAAAAGGTGGGTCGGCTGTTCAACGACAGTTATAAAACATAGCAAAAAAATCTTGTTTTATGGAGTTAATCGTTTTAGTAAATGATTATTAATGGTGATTTCTAAACGTTTTTCTAAGCTTTCATTTTCCAAACGTTTCTCAAGAACGAGCTGACTAAAATTTTTGAACTATTTTTAGGTTTGGTGAGAAAAATTAACCCTTTCATCAGTCAGGACGCTTGCATAAATGCTTATAAGAGACTCTTCAATTTTATTATTCTGTTTAATCGAAATTTGAATGCTGAACATTAATGTTTGTACCATTTAGATCAGCTACAGTCTTCTTGCCACTCAGAAAAAGAGTCTCTGTTCTACTCTCACATGAAATTGCGTTAACTAAAAACTTCTTATAATTGAAGAACCGTTTTTTCTCGAAAGGATTTGTAATAAAATACTAGCATTTCTTGAAACTCACAAAGAAAATATCCTTAACACTAAACATACCATAACCATACCATATCCAGAGATGCCACCTGCTCCGGACAAGCCATAATAATTAAAAAAGCGGTAAATAACTACAAGGTAAATTTTGCAAATATTTGATTATTTTTGCTTGTTTTTTAAAAGACATAGCATGACTTAAGTACTAAAGAGAGGTGAATTATGTAAGCCTATGAATTATTTAGAAATAGTGGTGGATAAAAATCTATGAAATTGAATTTATTAAACCAAGAATCACAATTGTTAAACTACCACTTTAAAATATATATTTGCTGTCGGGAGCAAGTTGGCATCTCTGCATATCCTTAACACTAAACATACCATGACCATAACCGGTTAAATGACCGTTTAAGAATTTTCGCATCAAAAATGCGCTTATCATCTTATCGTTTTTGCACATTGGACTTCATGACTTTTTCCAACAATTATATACACTTGATATATATTGTTTTTTGGTAGAAACAGTTCTACCACGAATTGGTACCACGAATTCGAATTGGTAGAAACAGTTCTACCACAACCGGTCATTTGACCGGGTAAATAATTTACTGCTTTTTAAGGTGATCGGATCAGAAATGACGATGTAATGCGTGTTCAACGTATTGCATTCGATGAGTTGCACATTTCAGCAAAGGCTTTTGCGTAGTGGGTTCAAACAGAATAACTGTGAATTCAAACTTCAAGAAAGTACCTAAGATTTCAGATTGGCATTTTTTGTGCGCGAAAAAGTGACAAAAACTAAATGTTTTGGCAAGTAGCTTGTACTCTCTTTTGATAGCTTTACTTCGTTTCTAACTAAGTGTTAGTTTTTACCCAGAAAAATGTCGAAACAATCAAGACCGCACAAGTTCTTAGAAAAAATTGTTAATTATAAGAATAATTGTAAGAATTATAATTCTTATATATTTTTATGATTATAAAAATGAACATAAGAATTCTAATTCTAATATATTCTTAGAATTACAAGAATAATTATAAGAATTATTGAAATAATAATAATTAGAAGAAATATGTTTGCGGTAAATGTACAATGGAAACACGCAATGAATTAAAATTCTTATTCTTTGTGTTTGTAATACATAAAAATTGGCAATATACTATTTTGTATAATTATAATAAAGTTTTTTTTTAAGTTTATTTCATTCCTAACAATTCGACGTCATATTTCATACATTCAATCAAGAAACAAAGTTCCCGGCTATGGTAGAATATTAAGTGTTGGTCTGTTGAGTGTTAAATGATTCACTTTATTGATGTTTTAACATTCAAAATGTGCAGTGCTTAACAATGACAATTTCATTTTCTATCACACTAATAAACTGATATTTTGCGGTATTTATTTGTCTGTTTTTGACCTGGATAATATATTTGCATGCCCCGAAGAATTGAAGCCATTTAAATCTTTCTCTTGGCGTGAAATAAACAGTCCCAACAGCAATAAGATATCCCCCCCTGAGAACACAATGGATTCATAAATTAGCTTCTTTTCCTTCGCCCGTCAACGAATAAAGCCAATAAATCGCCTAAGAGCGAGCCAAACCTAAAGGGATGGTTGCATTTAATTGTTGATCTAAACGTCGCGGAAGACCGGCCATTGTTTTTCACCTGTTGGCATAAAGTGTTGGGGCCGCCAAAATGAAGCTCGCCTTTTATTGATGACTTGTTGACTCTTTAGGGAGGGAAGGAGTGTTCTTCTTGTTCCGGTCAATTTGTCAGGGAGGACAGGGAAGTGGAATAGAATGCAGGAATGAAGACCATTTTTTCTGAAGTGAATTTTCAAATGACCGTTATTTCCATCTTGGTTATGAAATGCATGCTTGGCATCGTTAAACGCCTCAACATTTCAAATCATGGGTTGCTGTCTCTATTGATGTTTGTTCGTCAGATTGATTTTCATATCATGCGTGTTTCAAGACGTCGCGAAATACTTTAGCATTCATATTTATATTGAAATCACCGTGAAGCTAGTCATTGCGCGTTAATAACAAAAAGAATATAAAAGTACTTAAAATTATTGTTATTTAAAAACATGCTGGCTAGTAAAAATGAAAAGAATAACAGCAGTGATCGGTATAGCAACGCATGCGCACTGTTTACTATTACTCTTGAACACAGTTGAAAAGTGACTGGAAGCCATCAAATCTAAACCAAGGCTCACTTTGCCAATGGGTAAAACACTGTATCACTTTCAAAGCACTAAATTCCTATTCCAATGTTTCATCATAAACCTTTAATTATTATTAAAAGAAAAAAAAAAGCATCATAAGGAAAGTTGCATTGCTTCTATTGAAAGTCCATTAATAGCCGTTGGTAGCGAGATAAAAAATTGCGAATGAATCACATTGCATAATAGTTTCCTTACACTAGAGTTTTTTTAAACGTATTTTCTCTATGTACACTAAATGAGGATGTGACAACAAATATTTTCGACATTCAGTGGAGATTGTCAACATTGTTATTTTTTTCTTTCAGTTCCTATTTCATTCACACATGAATTATTTTCTTTAAAAGCAGACATTTTAAACTCAACGCAATTCCAAATGAAGACGCTGAATTTGTAGTTTTGCTCCGATTAACAAACATAATATCTTTCAACAGTAACCCAAGAAATATCAAGGAAAAATAAATGCAATTTTTACACTCAAAATAAGATCATAAATATTTTTTTAGTCATTTATTTATTTATTTATTTTCTTATTATTCCCCTACTGACTTGAAATCATTTGTAAGATGCATTATTATTTGAAAGTGTTCATTTGACTGAAATCCCTTCCAAAAATTAAATTTCTTTTAACACTACATCTTTCATTTGCAGCAGCAGCTGTCCAGTCCATTTGTTATCCACAACTAAAAGACTGACTATATATATGTTACCGGCAAAGTACGAGACGCCGGCATTCTATAGAATGCCTGGGCATTGTATATAATGCCAGATGTTTTTAGGAAAGGTATAAGATATGAGAAGCATTACATACTTTCCCTAGGCATATTATATAATACCTATACATTCTATAGAATGACAAATGCTAATTAAGCAAAGTATAAAAAAAAAGTCCTGATGAGGTTATTATGCAAATGATGTGCATTTTAAAAATGTTATTCTGGAAAAAAAATGAGAGTGCCATTTCAAAATGCGTAAAAAAAAATGAGAGTTGTAATTTTCATAAAAAATTAAGAAATTAACCTACTTGTTGCAGCATGAAAGGTTTGAACGACATTTTGACGAATCGGAGATGTGTTTATATATATATATATATATATCACAACCATTAGGTGTATTTCTCCATCTTCGCAATAATAAAATTTCTTGTCATATAGAACAGTTTTTTTTTTATACAAACCGTAAATTATTCACTTACAATACTAAAAAGAGCTCTATACACTATAACTATATACAACAGAGTGCCCAAGACAAAAGAGATTAAGGGGGTCATAGTGCATGGGGCATCCCTTTTTATCGTAACTCATTCCTAAAGTCTTTTCCAGAGAATAAATTCCGGGCCTGCATTTTAACCCCACATTTTGATTGTTTGCGAAACGTTTTTATCGACAAGCATAGTTAACTAAAAATCTTTAGAAAGTTTAAGATTTTCTATTTAAAAAAAATTATTCAGATTATTTTTAGTCAGGATAATCTGAATCTCTGCAACAAACGAATCTCACTTTTATTTGTGTTTATTTCCTTTTTAATGTTATGTTTATTGTGTGAACAGCTTGTAACTGCAACCGTCACGCACGTCGATGTCGTTTCAACATGGAACTGTATAAACTATCTGGTCGGACGAGTGGGGGAGTGTGTCTGAAATGTCGACACAACACTGCTGGTCGACACTGTCACTACTGCAAGGAAGGATACTACAGGGACAACACAAAACTCATCTCGGACAGAAAAGCCTGCAAAGGTAATTCTCATCACGTTTTTTAACTATTTATTCACTTAACTTATTTTTCCTTTGCTCTTCTTATCATTATTATATTTTTTTTAAAAAAATTAATAGCGATAAAAAATTGTTTTCGAAGTCAAAATTCTTACTGGAATAAAAAGAAATTTCAAGAATTAAAACAATTCTTCATATTGTTTTTTTTTTTTTTAAATCAACTTCAATAAAATTTGCATTTTAATCATTTTTTAAAAAAAAATGGAAATAAAGCTGTTTTCAATTGAAAAAAAAAGAAATTACGCTTTTTATAAAATTTAAAATAATATTTTACTACAATTTTTAATGATAGAAACTACAAATAGAAATAAGCATTTTTTACGGGATACTTTTCTATTAACTAGTTTTCGTAATTTAATTTTGAATAAGAAATATAAAATTTTTGAAAAACTTGTTTAAGAAATATGTTTCCTTTAAAAAAATAATTAATTAAAAGGCATAATTAATATGATTATAATAGTATAGATAATTTAATATGGAATAAAATTATAATAATATAATTAGTAATGGAAAAATTAATTATGGAAAATACAAACATATACAAGCATTTTTTATATCATACTTTCCTATTAGCCAGAATGTCCAAACCGAATCACCTAGCGCTGTAAAGATCAGCTTCACCAAAGAGTTGAGAAAGAAAAAAAACTTTCAAAAATGCCTCATTTTGAGATGCATTCTTAATTCTATAAATGATGTGTGTGTAATACGCCATTGATTGGCCCCTTTTTTTTTAAATAGTCCTGTGCCGCGTTTAAAAAAAATTTAGTCACGAAAAATAAAAATCACAAAAATAGATTTCACCCTTCCAATTCCAGTGTTCGCTTTTGCAAACGCTTATGAAAAATGATGTTCCGCGTTCGGTGGCCCCTCGAGCGTCAAAGAAGAAAATCATGACTCTTTTTTCGGGAAGCGTTTAGCTTCGCTCATCAAAATAGACGCGTGAAATAAAAGAGTTTTTAATTCATTTGAAATGGTCATTTCCCCATTGCATGTGGGAAGTGCCCTTTCTCTATACAGAAATGCCATAAAAATCCTCCTTTACCACGGATTTCATCTTTGATTTCAGTTTTAGACGTCATACATCTTCCAATCACAATAAAGCCCTACACCTTTATAAGTAGTAAAAAAAAATAGTCTTTATTAAATAGTTATTATACGTCATCCACCTTTTCTGTTTCCAATTGTAAGGCAAACATATGTTTTAGTGGTTTAAATGGGTAATAAATCAATTTTTGGCAAATTCTGGACATCGATTGTGAACAGTTTTAGATCCAGTCCCTGCACAAATTACAAGACGCACTGTAAGATTCTATGTAATGCAGATCGGTTTCATCCGAGTGAAAACAATACAGCTGTATAGATCACGTGATAATTATAATTTTACATAGAATCATACAGTGCGTCTCATAATATGGCCAGGGGCTGTACTTCGACTTCTTTTTTGTAGAAATAGGTAAAAAAGAATCATAAATATTTGATTTCTCATTCTTTTAAAGACAATCTTCTTTTTTTCGGTCTGAAAACGAATGAACGAACGTGTTTCGTCAGTGTTGCCATCCCCCATTTCCAAACTAATTCATCGTTTATTCCTTCCCTCAAAATTCCTCCGATTTCTTTAAATAACTATAATCGTCTAGCTTTCTTGCCATAAAAGCACAATACTACAGAAATCTCTTAATTAAATAGGAACTTCATGACCGTTCAATAAATATGATAAAGTTTTAGAGTGTAGCGAAATAAAAGGGATTTTGTTCTGTGCATTCTCACAAAAAAAAGGGTTTTTTTTTCACGAGAGACCGCGCATGGGATTTAAGGGGATTTACTACCACTGATTGAAAAGGAACGATTTGCTGCATTTAATTGGTGTTACACATATGGATACCATTTTTTTTTTCCTCCTCGGTTAGAAAACGATATTGATACCACTGAGTTTCGTACTACTGGTAGCATATCTATTACAAATGAATAGGAGTAAAACTATTATCTATCTCTTTTATTCAACCTAGTTTACGACATCGAACGTTTAAAGGGCAGAATAGTTTTACTGTCCCTGGTCAAATTATTCGACGCATTATAAGATTCTATGTAAAATCTCAATTATCAGGTGATAATATAGAACTTTATTGTTTTTACGCAACTATTTGCACTTATTTACGTTCGTGTAATAATTGGTTAACATTGTAATGCAATGCGTTAAAAATACAGTAGAATCCCGATTATCCGAGTTAATGTGGACCACGACAAACTCGGATAACTAAAAAACTCGGTTAAAACGAAGAGTATAAAAAAAGAAAGAAAAAGAGTTGGTATAAATGTAATATATTTAAGAAATATAAAATTTATACGAGTATACCACATATACTTCCTATTATTATTAAAAAGCTTACTTGAAAGAACTTAAAAAAGTATACTTTGCGAGAATTAAAGAGTTTTTACTTAAAAAAAGTCCTTAATCGTTTTTTGTTTTACATAACTTTGGTGCTTTTCTGCAGCAATGTTTCGCCATTTTTTTGGGATAACAGGAAGGCTGGTGTCGCCTCTTTTTGTTGTTCTATGTATTCAGTAGCATTTTCGACAGCTTTAAGTTCATCTGTGTGAGAGATTTTCATATGTTGATTTTTATCGTCACTGCCTTCATCATCTTCGCTAGGTTCATTTTCATTATTGACGATATTAGCGATCATTTCATGGGATCAAGTTGTTGGATTTTGTTTTCCCGAGTGTTTGGAAGATAAAATTCAGATTTATTTTTCAAATTTATGCGGTATTTTTAAAAATAAAAAATAAACTAGAACGAAAATATCATTAAAATATTTGATAGCTCGGTTAAAGCGGAAACTCGGATTATCGGGACCCTACTATATATACAAATAGGAAGTATATGAAAAATCTCCTGATAAAAAACCCATTACATGTATGTTTAAATATAAAAGTATTGCCTATAAACTCTTGCAAAACATGCAATTATTGAAAAAGTACAGTGCGTCTTATAATTTGATCTAATTATTATAATATATTAATACAATGCTTGATATAATAAATATTCTATATTTATGTAATATATCTTATCTTATCGTTAAATTTATATGATATATCATCTCATTTAACCCTCTGATACACCCACGTGAGCAAGTGCAAACCGCGTTAAAAACAATAAAAGCTGTATAGTAGTTTAAGATTTTATATAGAATCTCATAGTGCGTCTATTAATATGGCCAGAGAATGCAATTCAGAAACCCAGAAAAGGACATAAATGTTGCAACTGTGAAATGTAACTGAATTTTTCTCCTTATTAGTGTCACAATAAGCCAGTTGATGCATGTATTGATTCTTCAGAATAAATATTTCAGTTGTGACTCACTCTCCCCTATCCTGTCAACAATGTACTGTCAACAGGATGAAAGGGATTCTTTACCGGACTTTGGAATGTCCGGCACGTCTCTGCTGGTCACTTCAATCAACACTTCGGGACTGAAAGGGAGGGGAAGTCCTTTTTGGTTTTGCTATGGAGCACGAAAGAATGGTCCTCTTAATGATGGAATTCTTCCTCCCTTCAAAAGGCAAATCAGTTGCTGATTAATCCTTTATTGATTCTAAAATGCTCCCTCCCCCCATTCCTTTCTAGAGTGTTTCTGTTTTTAGAAAATAATACTTTGCCACAAGCTGTGATAGGGATAACTATAACAACACTAAACTAAAGGCGCAAAAAAGTAATTAAATTCTTTTGTCGCAGATTAAAAAAAAGTCCATAATCTAATGATTTGACTCTGACATACAAGCCGTGATGGTTCGGGCGATAGAGTGTTCGCCTTCCAATGCGGTGAACCGGGTTCGACCCCTGCGATGGCTGGTAGATACAAATTCAGTATCCGGCTTGCAACGACCACAGTGCTGACGTCAAATATCCTCACTGTTGCAGACGGATCATGGGTTAGAGTCCCTTTGCCGTCAGGCTAATCGTGGGAGGTTTTCGCTGTCTTCCTCTTCATGTAACGCAAATGCGGGTTAGTTCCATTAAAAAAAAGTCCTCCACGAAGGGTAAGTATATTTACTATATTGATAGACATTGATAGTGATTGACAGAGTATGTATTGATACAATATCAGAAAGCACTCTGTTTTACGGATATAATCGTGTGTGCTGATGAAAAGATTATATCTTTTTTTTTTTCGGTTTCTTTCCCCGTATTTTGAATAAAATTTCATCCTTTTTTTTTTAAACTGTTGTTTGTTATTTTTTTACTTATTATTTCCCCCTTTTTCATATGTCTTTAATTTTTCTTTGTTTTATTCTTCATTTTGAACTTATCTAATGGGTTCTGTTTACTTGCAGCTTAAGCGCAATAAATGAAACTTATTGTTTTTCTTAACTTTCTTCGTGTTTTCTTGTATTTATTTATTTATTTAT
>NC_092212.1:88092589-88107742 GCF_043381705.1 Parasteatoda tepidariorum | reverse complement strand
TTTCGGCCCATAGAAGGTCCTATGAGAGATAAAAAATAATTCAATATATAGAAAAATCGGGATTTTATTACTTCAATGCAGACTATTAGCTATCGTAATTATCTCATACTCCAATTAATTTTGTGGTACTTTCACGTACTATAATTACGCATATTTATTGTCAAAATTGATTTCGAAAATTTTATATATGTGTAATTTTTCAAAAAAACCTGTTAGGTTAATTTAGAAAAAAAAAATTGGAATCAAATTTTTTAAATTTATTCTTTTTTCAAAAAATTTTTAAATCTAAAATCAAGTGAACATATGAACAAGTGAATATTTCATTTATATGAGAGTTGAAATATAAGTCGAAATATAATACGCATTTTCCCAAACTGATTTCCCAAATTAAATTTTTCATATTGTTAGATCTTGCAAAAAAATCTGAAATAATTTATGTGATTGCATAAAATTAAATTGCATGTTTAAAAATATTATAAATTTTCTTCGGCGGGAAATTTGAACTTAAAAAATTCTTAAAATTTTAATTCGATTTTTTTCATAAAAGATCAACTGACAATACACAAAATTTGAGGTAATTTGTCACTTTAAGGTGGAAAAGTCGTTGATATCTATGTCCTGTGAACTGTTCAATATTTTGTCAAAACATTGCTATTTTTAATATATTATTCATACAATTATTTTTATATCTGATATCCTAGCTAATTTTTGAAATATTTAACTTTAAAAGTTGGCATCCTCCTATCTTGAAACATAGAGTTAGAGTAGCGCCACCATATAAAAAGAGACAACACGTTTTTGGTCCGTGCTATTTTATATGGCTCTAATGAATTATCTCTATGGTTCTATGGATTATACTCTAATCTATGCGTCAAGATTGGAGAATGCCTCAAATTTTGTGTACACAGTACAGTAGTATACATACACACCTAAGCATACAAATTTTATCAAAGAATTTCATGGTCGAAAACAAAACGCAAAACCGCTAGAGGGAGTCAAAGTTTATGTTCTTATATGAGGCAAAAACACACAAAGAACGATGAAGTTAAGTTATAAAAGCAAATTTAATGGCATGTGATTACAGTAGGTGTTCAAAACAGTGGCCGGCAGCGGCTATGCACGCAGTACAACGGCGAAGAAAAGAGAGGCGAACATTCTGAAACTCACCAGGTATATCACGAACTTTCCCTGCAGCTGGCCGAAAGCTTGGCGACAAGTAACACAGCGCAGTAACTCGAAACAGGAATGGAGCTTTCACGTTTGCATCAAACAATTTTCCAAATGCGCCAGCACCTTTGCGTTTCGTTTTCGACCATGCATTCTTTGATAAAAATTGTTTGTTTGGGTGATGTGTACTATCACTTCCTAAAATTTTGTCCATCTTTTATCTATATATATCCATCAATCCATATATATATATATTCATTCAATTTCCAAATGCATTTTTTAAAGTTTGTAGAATATGACACTTGATGTTAATAGAGTTTTTTTCAAATATTAAATTTTTTTATGTGTGAGAAAAAATTGTAATTATTTAATAAAAAGTAATTTAAATAAAATTTTTCGTTGCTGACTTAAGTAGTAATTGGCATTAAATTTTTTTTTTTTTTAATTACTTGTTTTTCTTCTTCAAACAAGTGATTAAATTGTTTTAAATTGCTCAACTCCGAAGAGATATTATCTAATATTATAATAAAAATCCATTATTATTTTTACATGATAGAAATTCCACGAATGGTTGACGTTCCCAAGAGAGTAACAGGAAGACAAGGTAAAATGATACTTTCGATACCTGTTATTTTGTCATTTTTGTAATATATATATATATATATATATACTTATGATATTTCTTTTTCAGACAAGTGCGGTGTTTGTCCGTCAGCAAAAAAGAAAGTGAATCTAAATAAATTCTGCAAAAGGGATTTTGGTAAGTAAAAGATATTCAAACATTTCACTCAATGAGGAATACTTTTCGTTTGTTTCAGCTCAGTCTATGGATACGTCATTAAAATAAATTGTCCCCCGTAATATGCATTTTTAGAATCCTTGTCAAAATGGAAGTGCATACATATAAGGCAGTGTTTCCTAAACTTATGGCTTTTGTGTACCTTTTCTAAATTTTTCGTAACGCTGTGTACCACTCATAAAAAAAAATGAATGTAGTTTTACTATAAAAATATTGCGATAAAGTTAAAAGTCACAACACTAATTATTAGTGGTATAACAACGCTAATAATAGTGATATCACAACTCTAATAATGAGTGGTGTCTGTTGACACCATTGATTATTAGCTGTTAACTCTGCAAAAAATAGCCAATAGAAAAATACATAATCGTAAATTTTCATGGCTAGCCTTGTTTTTAAATAAAATACTTGACATTTTCGTCTGATGCAAGATATTTCGAATAAGAACGCATACCCCCACTAAACTGTTCCCGCACGCCTGGGTGTACACGTACGACACTTTGGGGAACACTGATATAAGGGATCGGATCAATGAAAAACGCTATCGGTATCTGATGAACCATTGTGATGGCATCAAAACCTGTTAGACGTCAAAAACGGATTGAAAAACGACTATTGAAAACATTTCATCCCCCAGTTCATTGACCCTCAAGCCTTACTAACACCAAGAGTTACTTAACACCCCGTTGGTGAAACACCAAGGTTCCAATATACTATATATATATATATATATATAGTTAAAAATTGTTTTTTGCCGGNTTCGCCGAAGTATTGATATATATATATATATATATATATATATATATACCACAAGGATCTAAATTTACATCTCTCCTAGCTCAAGTGTAAATTAATAAAAGAAAAGTTAATAGTAAGATCTTGAAGCTTATATACATCATTATTCTTAAAACAGAAAACAAAATCTTTCATTGGTTTAATATTGTAATGTTTATTAAAATCTTTTTTTTTTCCATATTAGAAATACAATTTACATTTAATTTGTCACTATTAAGAGAGTTTTTATTACTTCCTGTTGCTTTATGTAAGAGGTTAAAAATTAAAATTAGCAATATACGGTTTCCTTATTTAATAGTCCTAAATTTCATAAAATTCCTATAAAATTTAGAACAATCATGGATCTAATACTTACCTAACTAAACCTCGCACCATTTTCTCCAACTACTTAAATAAAATTATTAACAATATTATTAAAAGAAGTTTTTTTTTTGGATTACCACTAGTAATCAACAGATTTTAAAATTTGTTAAACATAATAAAATTAATTCTATTGCGACTTGATTTCCAGGATTTTTTCAATAGCATTCTTCTTTCTAAACTAAAAGATGTCCTTTTGAGTTATTACTATGATTTTAAAAATATTCTTATTTAAGATTTTGATTATTGGGAAATTCTAATTAATTTTTGCCTTTTTAATAATTATCTTTACAATCGAAAAGATATTTTTATTTAAATTTATGGAATACCGCAAAGATCTAATTTTTCATCTCTCTTAGATAATTTATTTTTTAACTACTATGAAAAACAATTATACTCTTAGTATTAAATTTGTTTTTAGATTTATTGATGATTCAATTGTCTATAGTTTTCAAAATTATACAATTTTGTTAAATAGTATTTACCCTGAGGAATTAATCTTGCTTCGTAATTACGACGATATTTTTTTTTTTTTGGATTTATCTATTACAAAAGAATAAAATAGCTGCATTGTTGATTAATACCATAAAAAAAAATTATTTTAAATTTAATATGAGTAAAAATAATTACATGGAAATCTGATGTATCTAAAAACATTTATTTAAATACCATTTTTAATCAAATGAATAGAATTAAAAGACTATATAGGAATGCCTTTTCTTACCAAAAACAAACTCTTCCAAAATTTGATTAAAAACACTGGATTTGACTACTGTAATTAAGTTCTATATAAAATCATTAAGTTAATCGTATGTTATTATTAATAATAAATTTATTAAAAATGTCTTTGTTAACTGAATTTATATTTTTACCATGCGCAAATCCAATTTGGGGAATTCAGTAGATAAAAATCTGCAGAAGTGTTATAAATATTTTTTTTAATAAACGTTACAATTTTTTCTAAAATCATTAAAATTGTATAATTAAAAATCAACCTTATTAATCTTAAACTTCGAATTATCCAGTATAGTATTATTACCTTACGCACATCCAGTTTCGGGCCAATCCAAGGTAACTAACAAATCAAACATGCTTCAGTACTTCAATAAAAACGTGTCATAAAAATATCCCGCTACTTTTCATTCACAATAAAACTACGCCACTGTTACGCTTTGAGGTAAACTAAATACACTTATAAGTACAAAACTGTAGCTCTCGAGACTGCGGATATATTAGTGCGGATATATTACTAAAAATAACCTTGTTTTTCCATATATTGATTCAAATACGCATTAAAAGATTTGTTACTAGTAAATAAGCAAAAAAGGAATAAATAACAGTGATAAAATAAATAAAAAATGTGACTAAATGTGGCAACAGTAAGGCAATTTTAGTTCACCTCAACACCAAAAATGGTGCCAAACTATACGCCAAAAGTTTTTACAGCGTATACCACACCCATTTAAGCGCATCTTTAAGTAATCATTTCATTTCTTTAAAATAAAATATTATAAAAATACATTGACAAAGATGAATCTTGAGATGACTCTTAAAATTACTTTTATTTACTTGGTGTGCGTTTCGAATGAATTCTTTTGAAATGTTATACTATATCAAATATAATTTCATTTCTAATATTCTTTTCAAGAACATCAGGGCACAAATATTTTTAATACCTATTCTATATTAGTTACCAAATTAAAGCCTTTTAAGAATACCTAAAATGGCTGTGTAAAAGGAGGCGTCACCAGTTTGGTGTGTAAGTATAAAAAGTTATATATAGTTGTATATAGTTATATGTATATAGTTATGTTATAGTTGTCACCCTATTTGGTGTTTGTGTACAAAAGTGTTTCTTTTTTCAGTGATTCAGGCGACCGTCTTGTCACGTGAGGCGACGGGAAGTTGGGTGAAGTTCACCATCCACATCATGCAAGTTTTCAAGCAGGGTAATGCCAAAGTTCACAGGGGGACGCAGATTCTTTGGGTGAGCGTCGATGACCTCGCGTGCAAGTGTCCCAAAATAAAAGTCAAGCAAACCTACCTCTTATTGGGTATGTACGATTCCTGTCCGTTATTTTATGACATTTAAACGAAACTCTAATTCTCGCCGCTCTTCACTCGCGAATCAGTAACGAATTTCAATAGCCATTAAAATGGCGCGAGCACTTTACAAAAAGGAAATTTACTTGTTCGTAACACTCTAAGAGGGCACTTTGTGTTACAAACTCATTTCGTACACAAAGTGCCACTCATTTCGAGAGTGGCACTTCACTCATTTCGAGATCAGTCCAAGAACACACGATCGAGCCATGATGGTTCAAGAGATAGAGCGTTCGCCTTCCAATGTCGTGAACCGGGTTGGAATCTCAGCAATGGCTGGTCGATACGAATTCCGCATCCGTCTAGCACCGATCACAGTGCTGACGTAAAAATATCCTCAGTGGTAGAAGAATTATGGGTTAGAGTTCAGGCTAGCCAATGGGAGGTTTTCGTGGGTTTCCTCTCCGTGTAGCGCAATTACGGATTAGTTGCATCAAAAAGTGCTCCACGAAGGCAAATTTTTCCCAATACTTGATCCAGGAATTCCCCTGTCTTCTGGATTGGGTTTAACAATACGGCGTTGAACATTAGTTGTCGTAAACCTAAAAATTGGGTCGGTTGTACAACGACGGTTATAAAATAAAATAAAAAGGACACACGATGTTCTAAGATGACTTTCGTGTGTTTTGCAATCGATCACTTTCTCTGTACCCTCTAATGTTTCAACTATTATCTTAATTTAACTTCCGATCGAAGTTTCGATGATTTTCCGATAGGAACTAAAATAATAAAGTACAATAATAATGATAATAAATAAAAACTACATTTTTTAAGAAGGAAATGATTTTAAATTCGTACATCACTTTCGTTGTAAAAATTTGAATCGAGAATTCTCACCACGTCTTTTGTTTTAGGTGTGACTAAAATAGCTTGCCGTTATGCTGGACACATCTTGAAGTGAGTGTTTAAGAAATGATCGCTGCTCAAAATGCGTGTTTAACAAAATGGACACATCTCTAGAAGTGTGACGAAAATGGACGCAAATAGAAATACGTGTTTAAGAAAATGGACACAGTTAAAAATGCATGTTTTAAAAATGGACGTGACTGGAAATGTATGTTTATGAAAATAGACAGAGCAAAAAAAATGCGCCTTTTTCAATGTTCAACCTAAATTTAACAACTGAACGAGAAATTTCGACTTCACTTTTTCTCACCATTACAGAATATTTTAAGACTAAGCAAAATCATGAAAATCTGAGGGTATTACAGATTTCATTTCTCAGGCGATCTCTGCGTATTCTAAACGATAAAGTGATTTTTAAAATTTAGAATTCGTAAAACGTAATACCATTATTATAGCAATTACTTAATACCAATAGGTCCAAAATAGAACTTTATTTCCCCATAAAAATGCTCCCAACTATTCTTTCGATCGACTCGTATATTCATTCGATTCAGCGGAAAGGAAAATACAAAAGTCTCACTTGTTTAAATATCGGACGGTACTTTTTGTACCCTTTTTTCACACTTCGTTGATTCAGTATGAAAAAATAAATTCTGTCTAAAAAAAAAAATTCCCGCTCTAATGACACTCTCGAAAAGGATGTGGCATAACAAAGATTTACAGTCTCTGGTCAAATTATTACACGCACTCTCTGTAAAATCTTAATTATCAGCTGATACTATACAGCTTTATTGTTTTTTCGAGACTGTTTACACTAGTTTACGTTCGTGTATTAATTGGTTAACATTGTAATGCAATACGTTAAAAATAAATACAAATAGGAAGTAGATAAAAAGTCCCTTAAATAAATTTCATGTGTGTTTAAATATAAAAGTATTTCATTTAAACTCGTGCAAAACATGTCATTATTAAAAGACAACAGTCATAATTTGGTCTAATTATTATGCTATACTAATATAATACCTGATACAATAAATATTCTATTTTTACATAATATATGGCCTGATTTATTCAATTGTCGAATTTATATCATTTATCATCTAGATGATACACTAACGTAAACAAGTGCAAACAGTAGCCTAAAAACAAAAAAATAGTGCGAGGAGTCCCTCCGCGCTGAAGAAGTTAAACTTCGTAACCTGCGACGTTAATTGTAGAAGAATCAGCAGTCGTAGAAGGATCACTAGTTCTATATTAGTTGCATCAAACCTGCTCCGCTCGCTTCCGTGCTCTGTAATAACGGTAATATTGTGCATTTTTCCCTCGTGGACCTCTTGAACCAGTGGAAGTGCTTGTGGTTGCCTCATCGTCTCGCCCTGGAAAATGTATTTGTATTAATAATGTATGTGAATGCGTCATAATGTAATTTCAGAAGAGAAAACCTAACAATCAATTGATATTCACAAGAGACGCACCTTGACATAACCTTAAATCCGTCGCATTGTTTTCACTCATTTTTTACAATTGTTATCCACTAAATTTGAAAATAAAAAATACTACCCTATTAAATTATGTGTGTATCAAAACAAACTAAAAAAATTATTTATAGAAAAACAATACTTTTTGAGTATTGAGTACAGTTAAGTGCGGTGAGCTGTCTGCTTAACGCTTATAGCTCTGCGTTTTGAGAATACTTTTATGACTTTTATTATTTTTATGCTAGTGAGAACCAAAACAATATGGAAATGAATGAGGGAAAACTGGATCCTACCACGTGATTTCCCGGCCTATAAAAATGTAGCGTTAAACGTTTAATGCAACCTTGTTGGAAGTCGCATAAGAAGTATAACTTCAATAAAGCTGTATAGTATCACCAGACAATTAAGATTTTACATAGAATCTTATAGTGCGTCTAGTAATTTAGACAGGTACTGTATATGAGAATAAAACATTAAGTGAATGTTTTTTTTCTTCCAGGTAAAGACGTGAGACACCCGGATGAGGCCGGACTCTCGGTGGACAATAAGAGTATCGTCATTGAATGGAAGGACGAATGGGCAAGAAGAATGAGACGATACCAGCGCAGGCAGAGGAAAGGAAAGTGCTAAATTTGATCACCCCCAAAAGAGAGTTCAGTACAAAGTTACAAATGCTGAAATATATGCAAATGATGTCATGGGTGTTTGTATTATGAAAAACATTTCTTTTTTCAGCATTTGAAAGGGTTCACCTCACTTTTCTCTAAATTCCAAATTTGCTATTAAAAGTCTAACACAGGCCATTCATTCGGAAGTCATTTTTTCTTTTAAAAAAAATTGCATCCGTTTGAGTTGAAATGATTTAACATATTACGAAACTTCTAATCACAAAGGAACTCTACATTTTCAAACATACAAATAGAAATTTTTTTGTATGTACGTTTTTATAGTGTTGGAACAGTTTGTGTTAAATTATTTTTTTTAGGCATCGTTACCTTAAAAAAATTTAAGCAGAATTCTTTGTTTTCTTTTAAGTAATAAAATCTGCAAACGTACAGCATTATATTATCAATCCAAAACGGATTAACTGTGTAGCATAGTATTGCTTTCAATTTTTGATGAGGTAAAAAATTCCAACGATGTCATTCTCTGGTTTTTCAATTTTTCTTTCAAAGACTTTTTAAAACACATTTATTTTAATGTTAATTTATTTTTAAACGTTTATTAAGAACAAAACTTATCGAGAAAGGGTCCTTTAAACTTATGTACTGCTTGATTCAAAAATATTTTATAAGAAATGGCGAGTTTGAGTCTGCAACTCTCTTTTATTGCAATGGAAACATTTGTTTTGAAAAACATTTTCATACATTTAGTAGACAACTTGGTTAGTCTTAAAAATGTCGCTCTGAAGAAAAAAAGCAAATGAGGAGACAGTTGTCTCCTCTATTATTTGAATCAGTTGGTATCACACTAAATAAATGACAAAAGAAGTGACAAAGTTTTTTTGGTTTATTTTGTGTGACAAATGAATGAAATGCATTCGTCACACATCAAAATAAATTATTAATTCGTGAATCACTCAAATGAATTGTTATTTAAACTTGAAAGTACGCAAATTATTTTTGATTTGTAATTCGCTTTTTTAGCACTCGACTAAATAATATGGTTTTCTTGCTTTTAATGAAAGACATTCATTTTTTCGGTACCTCATAATAAACAGATAGTTCAGCAGTGACAAAAGTAAAAGGAAACCACATGCGGTTTAATTCATTATTAAAAAAAAATAGAAATAAAAATTTAAATGGGGCCTAAAAAATCTGAAATCAATCATTCTTTCCGCGAATTAGGTTTTGTTTACAACATGGCAAAATCTAATACGAATAATACATGTTTGATGCAAGTGCTAAACGAGGGATCATGTTGGTTTAATTTTAATAGAAAAAAATGAGTGAATCTGCTAACGCATGTTACAAAAATAAAATTTGAGATGATATTATTCATTCCAAAAGTTATTTCGAATCGAGATTTCCCTTTTTATTCACGTGATTATTTTGTGGTCGATACTAAGTGATGGAGTCACGTGATTCACTAAAAGGATCACGTTGTTTAACAACGCAAGAGTGTGTTGAAAAAAAAACTTTGTTTTTATTTTTTAGAAGTAGGCACACACATGTGTGAAACAGGTGTTCATGTTTTCTATTCTATAAGTGTTGTAACAAGCTGTGTTGTAAATAGATTTGTGAATATCTCGATGTTGTTGAAGCTCTTTTGTTTTTTTGTCTTAGATATTCTTCTCAGAATTTATTGTGACATAGTTCCTCTAATAACATTGTAGGTGTCCAATAAGCAATACCAGAAACACGTTTTATTAATAACTACAGATTATTTAGACATTTCAATAGTTCTGAAAGATCTCAAAAAAGTGGAATTCATCGGGACAAGGCAGTTCATAAGACACTCTCGGATTGGAGGATTTCAAATCAAGTGAACCAATAATGGAAGCCCTGCCTTAGTTTATTTTATAAATGCATTTCAGTTTTCGTTCGTCTGATTCCTTTCTACTGTATTACACAAATATAAGCAACGAATTTCAATGACCGTTAAAATGGCGCTAAAATGGAATGGACGCTTAGAAGGCACTTTGATTTTTCACTCATTTCCAGATCAGACTCACCCGATGATTGGTCGATACGAATTCCGCATCCTGCTTGAACCAACCACAGTGCTGACGTGTCTTCAGTGGTAGACGGATCATGGGTTAGAGTCCCCTTGCCGTCAGGCTATCCGGGGGTCTTCCTCTTCATGCAATGCAAATCCGGGTTAGTTCCCTCAAAAAGTCCTTCACGAAGGCAAATTTCTCCCAATACTTGATCCAGGAGTTCCCTTGTCTTCTGGATTGGGTTCAGAATGACAAGGTAACGTAGTTGAACATTAGTAGTCGTAAACCCAAAAATTAGGTGAATATTCAACGGTTATAAAAAAAAAATCTACAAAATTAGTTAGTTATATGAAAAATTCGTTAAATTGAAGATCACTTCTTTGAATACTTAAGCAACGCAAAGCAAGTTTTCAATTCATAAACGCTAGACATAATTAAAATAGTAATACACCTTTATCTTGTAAACTAGTATCTACTATTTATTTTATAAATCTTAACCCTAAAAGAAATCTGCATGAAAAGCAGGAATAGAACAAAACATTATCCAGTGTTACACTATCATGCCACATGCATTTTCAACTTTAAAAAATGCTAAATTTATGTATAAAATTATAGCTGCATTTATTATAAAAGTAATTTTAAACATACATTACCTTACGTGTTCTTAAATTTATTTGCTACTGATAAAATCCGTTAATTTTGTCTGAGTTTTCCGTTTGAAATGCAAACAAAAAGGGATTTTACTGCTTTCTCTAAAAGTTAAGTGACTTCGAGAATATATTCAAGGTCATTTCCTCCACAAAATTTGTAAACAAGTTTGAAATGTTCTGAAATATTTTAGGAAATAGGGAAAGTTGATCTCAAAGAAAAGTTCGTTAAATTGAAAATTCACTTCGCTATTTGAAAGTTATTTTACGAAGAAAATTCCAAAATGTTCTTGGTTCTTCGGAGATAACAAATCGCAAAATAGAAGTTCGTTAAATAGAAGCTCTACTGCATATCAATTTGTTCTTTAGAATAAAGATTTAACTCTCAGAATAAACTTTAGAATAAAGATCTATACTGTTGCGAATGCTTCAAGTATTTCGCAAACTGCACAACTGCCACCCGTATCGGAAAGAAAAACTAAATGACTTTTTACTTAACTTAATGCATATGAAAATTATGGTGTAATTACATTTATAATAACGAAAAAAAAAGAACTGCGAACGAGTCCGTAATTTTCTATTTTCACATTTCGCATTTTTTAACAGTTTAATGGATTCTATGTTTATGTAGCGATTTAAATACAAAATTAATAACAGAATTATTTGAAAACTGTTGTGAATTGAAAGGAAATACAGACGGTATATTGATTTTCTTCATAAATCTGATTTTAAAAGCATACTTATTAGAGAGTGAAAAAAAAATAGATAATTTTATAATATGATAATTATTTTTAATCCCAATTGGTAGGAAAAAAAAAATCAAGAATTTCTTGAACGAAGCAACTGTAGTAAGTGTTACAAATTTATGAGACGAGAAAAAAGTCTTCAAATGTATCATATAAAGAAATTCCTAGGGGTTTGACTTGAATTAAAGTGTAGAAGGAAAAAGAGATTGTTTTTTACATATCATGTTAATCTGTTGTGGCAAGACCTTTGTATAGTCGTCTAAATTGTGTCTAAATGTGTTTTGCTATTATTATTGTTTTGTGTCAATACAAAAACAAAATGAAGATTTCCCAATAAAAATGTTAAATGTATTGTTTGTGTGTCACTTTATTCAACACATCTGCAGATCTTATGACACACTTACAAGATTCAATATCCAAAAAGCGGACTAGTATACATTCATTTTAGCTTTTAAAAGGATCAGTAGAGAACAGTAATTAGCACTAAAATATATGCCATAGCCGGTCAAATGACCGTTTAAGAACTTTTGCATCGAAAATGAACACATTTGACTTCATGACTTTTTTTAACGATTATTTACAGTTAACGTACTATTATTATTATGATTTTTTTTTTAAAGAAAATATCTTTAACACTAAACATAACATAACCGGTCAAATGACCGTTCAAGAACTTTTGAATCGAAAATGCGCACATTTGACTTCATGACTTTTTCTAACGATTATTTACAGTTAACGTACTATTATTATTATGATTTTTTTAAAGAAAATATCTTTAACACTAAACATAACATAACCGGTCAAGTGACCGTTCAAGAACTTTTGAATCGAAAATGCGCACATTTGACTTCATGACTTTTTCTAACGATTATTTACAGTTAACGTACTATTATTATTATGATTTTTTTAAAGAAAATATCTTTAACACTAAACAAAACATAACCGGTCAAATGACCGTTTAAGAGCTTTAGCATCGAAAATGCGCACATTTGACTTCATGACTTTTTCTAACGATTATTTACAGTTAACGTACTATTATTATTATGATTTTTTTTTAAAGAAAATATCTTTAACACTAAACAAAACATAACTGGTCAAATGACCGTTTAAGAGCTTTAGCATCGAAAATGCGCACATTTGACTTCATGACTTTTTCTAACGATTATTTACAGTTAACGTACTATTATTATTATGATTTTTTTTAAAGAAAATATCCTTAACACTAAACATAACATAACCGGTCAAATGACCGTTTAAGAACTTTAGCATCGAAAATGCGCTTATCATCTTATCGTTTTTGCACATTTGACTTCATCACTTTTTCTAATAATTATATACACTTGATATTCTATTATTATTATTTTTTTGTTTTTTGTTCGTTTCGAATTTCAAGAAAGTACCTAAGATTTTAGATTGGCATTTTTAAGCAAGAAAAATTGACAAAAACTAAATGTTTTGATAAGTAGCTTATATTTTATTTTAATATAGCTTTACTTCATTTCTAATTTATTTTGATAACTTTGATTCATGTCTAACTGTTCGTTTTTATTCAGAAAAATATCGAAACAATCAAGACAACAAAAATTCTTAGAAGAAATAATATTCCTTCCTTCCTTAATGGCACGACAGCCCCGGGTGCGCCCTGCCCTTCTCAATCCTGCCTCCGCCTGGCAGTTGTCTTCCAGTTTGAGACTTTAAAGACTGAAAAGTCTCTTTCCACGCAGTCGGCCCATCTCAGCTTTGGTCGACCTCTGGGCCTTGATCCGATGGGCTGAGCCAAAAAGATTATGTTTGTCGAACGCTCTCTGTTCATTCGAATAATGTGACCAGCCCATTTAATTCTTTGGATTTTTACATACTTGACAACATCAGGCTCTCTAAAAGCTCGATGGAGTTCTGAGTTTGTCGAAGTGTTCATTCCACCTATTAAGAATGTCAGTTTTATCACTTAAAATATCTCCATCTTTATTTCCGCAAAGGTTAGTTCTAGGTTTGAACTCCTGACGATCAAAGTTAATGCCACGAAAGAAAGCTCTGCTCTCATTAGACCCTCGAAGATGTTCGATATCCCTAAATAGGTCTTCGTGAAAAACCTTTTTCTTCAACCTATGAACTTTCTTTTCTTCTCTTCTTGCAGTTTTGTATTTCTCTACTGATGTTCTCGAATGTTTTTTACTGAGCATCATATTATATGCATAGTTTTTTCTTTGGGTCGCGTTGCGACATTCTGTATCAAACCAATCCTTTTTCTCAGCTCTTTTTATTTTGCTAATTACATTATCACATGTTTCCAATAGGGCTTATTGATAGACTCTACACATATGACGGACATACAAGATATTAGAACCTATCGTGGGGCCAACTTTGACTCAGACCATTACATGGTAATGAGCAGGATCAAGGCCAAACTATCTAATGCACGTAAATGTCATGGGAAACGTCTTGAGAAATTTGACTGCGAACAATTAAAGACCCCTAGAGTCAGGGATGACTTTCAGTCACAACTAACTATGAAGCTTGATGAAAAAGCAATCGAAAATATTAATTGCATAGATGGAAAGAAATAATATTAATTATAAGAATTATGGAAATAATAATAATTAGAAGAAATGTGTGTGCGGAAAATGTACAACGGAAACGCCCTGTATATGTAAAAAAATGAGTTGAGCAATGAATTAAACATTCGTATTCTTTTTGTTTGTTATATATAAAAATTGGCAGCATAATATTTTGTTTAATTATAATAAAGTTCTTGTTTAGCTTATTTCCTTCCTAACATCCATATTTCATACATTCAATCAAGAAACATAAAGTGACCAGCTATGGTAGAAATAGGTATATATTAAGTGTTGGTATGTTTAGTGTTAATAGTATTCATGTAAAAGCAGGGCGGGATTAACCTATAGGCACACTAGGCACGTGCCTAGGGCCTACGAAAAACTTGGGAGAAAAAAATTTGTTGACGAAAATAATTTAGCTTTAAAAACAACAAGTGTAATTTGTACAAAATTATGAAGATACAAATAGAAATATAATATTTTTTGGTAATAAATTATTTTGCAGAATCTTATGATCTAATATATTACTTTTTTGCGATTTTGGAATTCAACGAAATGTTGTATTATGCTGTCGAATTTCAAACTACGCTAAATGTCGTATTCAATAGACATAAGTGCGAGCGATGCCAAACGATCTTGATTCATTGTTGAACGCAAATAATTTTTTATCAATTTTAATCTGGAGAAAGATCTTTCTGCATCTGCATTTGATCCAAGAATCGACAAATATATTCTTAATGCAATGTGAACGTTAGGAAAAGTATTCACAAGTTTATCTTTAATTTGAGCCTTCAACATTTCTTGTGCAGATTTATGTTCATACAAATTTGAAAATAGTAAAAATTCATCTACAAAGTTTTCCTCTAAATCGGATGAGTAAATTTTCACCAAATTTTGCGCTTTTAGTTTAATCTCAGATTCTGACAAATTATTGTGAACAAGAAAACCGAAATTATCGTACAAATCACTGTAAGCTTTACGCCTTTTAGTCATTT
>NC_092212.1:88062003-88092473 GCF_043381705.1 Parasteatoda tepidariorum | reverse complement strand
GGGGGGGGGGGGGGGGGGGGGGGTCCAAAAACGGCTATGTCTAGGGCCTACGAAAGGTATAATCCGGCTCTGTGTAAAAGGAATAAGAAAATCTTAATACAGGCATTGAAATTAAACTTTTCGTTACGAAAGCCGTATTCACCAAAGTCCTCATTTTTTATGGTTTTCCATTGATGGACCAACATAATCCTGATGGTATCCATCGATAATTCTATCATGAACCATTATAGTTTTTGATAGTAACCAACATAAGTAATCATCATCCCAATGTAGAAATTCGGACTGATTTATGATGGTCCAACATAAGAATAGCTACTTGTTTCGATGGTTTGTTCATGTTTACCCATCAGAAATTTCATCATAGTTTATAAAAGAGAGATAAAAAAAATAATTTTGATGATATATTCCTGCTGAACCAACAAGACTCTCCATTAAACCATCATGGAAATGTATTGTTATATCATTATGGACCATCACGAATTTCCATAGTATACTAGAAATCAAATGTTAGAACGATCATGAACAACCATCATCCCAATCCAAGAATTTGGACTGGTTTATGATAGTTCAACATAAAAAAAATATATTGTTTTTGTGGTATATTCCTGAGAACTCACAAGAATTCTCATGAAACCATCATGGAAGTGTACAGTTGGAACCATCAAGGACTATTGGTTGATGAAAATCAAACTTCTCTCCATCATCATTAATTCCATCATCATTAATTAAAAGTAGCGTTTTCCAACATGGAATGATGGAAGTTTGCTGGCATATCAAACACCATGAACGCCTAATGGAAGATGATGGACGATGGTGACTGTCAAATGATGCGGGATCATCAGGAATTGCACTGAAACCAGCATAAACCATCAAGATTGTTTGATGGGACCATAAAGAATTTTGACTTGGGTAAGCCGGCATCCCTGAGCAGAGAAAGTGCTTCGCTTGCAGACGAGAATCAAAGTAGAAGTGTAAAAATGTGTGTCGATCCCTTTCAAAGTATTCCTTTAGAATCAAATTACTAAGATTTTTTTTGTTTGCTTGTTGGAATTATCCTTAATTGCATTTTTATTCATAATACTCCAGGAGACGTGATGGCTCAGAGGATAGGGCGTTTGCCTTCCAAAGAGATGAACCGGGTTCGAATCCCAGCGACAGTTGGTCGATATGAATTCGGCATTCGGTTTGCACCAACCACAGTACTGACGTGAAATATCCTCAGTGGTAGACGGATTATGGGTTAGAGTCCCCCTGCCGTCAGGCTAACCGCGGGAGGTTCTCGTAGTCCTCCACTCCATGTAACGCAAATGAGGGTTAGTTCCCTCAAGTCCTCCACGATGGCAAATTTCTCTTAATACTTGATCCAGGAGAAGTTTCCTTGTCTTCTGGATAGGGTTCAAAATTACAAGGCTACGGAGTTGAACATTAGTAGTTTTAAACCCACAAATTGGGTGGGCTTTTTAACGACTGTCATAAAGTAAAATATAATAATCCAGACATATTGTTATGCAATAGTTAAACTTCAGCTTACAAACATTTCGGCGGAGTGGAATGATGTAGCGAAAGCGTTTAGAAAGAAAAGTTACGATTTCTTATCTTTTAAACCACCATGCTTCGCTCTTTTTTTTTTTTAATTCTTTCTTTTTATCTTAAATACTTTCGAATTTTTATGTTCTTTTATTCCCTTCAATTCTCTGTCAACACTGTTTGCTGTCATTTAAAACCCCGTAAGAGTTAAAAATTTTCTCCTCCGAAACTACTTTAAAATTGAATGCAATCCAGGAGTTCTCTTCCAATAATTTGTTTGCATTTCGATATTCTGAAATTCTTTCTTAAGCGATAGAAACTTATTGGCATACTCTAGGTTTGCCAGAGCTCACTTTTTTTTTTAAAAAAAAATTTGTAATGAAGGTGAAAGAGAATTAGCGACGCTAAAGTTTCTCCCGCGGTATGGCGTCCTCTAAACTAAGTGAAAAGTCTATGACTCACAATATTCCTTCAGAATCGGGAAAAGGATAATAAATCCCAAAACAGGATCGGGATTCCGCATCTTATTTCTCTATCTTGAGGTATTGGACTGGTTTTGACACAACATTTTTTTTTTAAAGGCTCGATGAAAATTTTAATTTCAGGTTTGGTAATCAAGGATCCTAAACTTTTTCCTAAAGTCGTTACTAAAGTTATAAACTTAAAGTTTAAATTTATAAAATATTTTTATTTTTCGAAATAAGGACAAATTTAAGCTTAAAAGCAACAAATTTTTCATGTCCCGCTAACAGCTCTACAACACACAATAATGCATTAATTTCAAAATATTTTTTTTTTCAATATCAATATTTTAATTTCATGGATTTCGAACAAAAAATTTCAAGAAACACTGAAATGGAACTAAGTACATTGTTTAATGTCAAATTTTTAAAGAAAAATTCTAAATATTGTTACTTTGAGTTTGATAAAATAACAATTTCGAACTTAGACTTCAGAACATTATACAAAATCAACATTCAAAATTTCAAAGAATTCTTTAATAATCTTTTTTTGTTATGCGTGTTAGCGTATAGAAAATTTTAAAATCTGCGTTTTTCAGAAAATGCTTTAAAATCTCAAGGAAATTCTGAAGTGTAAGAAAATATCAGACAACCAAAAAAATTAATAATTCGAAAATTAATTTTATTTGTCTTACAAGTATAATTTATTCAAATAACAACTCGAAGCAAAACAAAAAACATTTTAGTTTCGTTTTCGTGAGTTTACTTCCGGTTTCGGCCGTTGGAAACCGGAAACCTAATGAACTAAAGTTTAAATATGGTTCGATATAATCGAAATTTTCAAAAAATCTGATTTTTTAACCAGTATAAAAAAAAGTAAACAGTTGCGACCTAATTAAAGAAGATATCGTAACAGTTTGTTTATTAAATATAGCTCCATGACACACACAATTGGGTGAGCTCCACGACATGGAGCGCCCTCTAAATTTCTTTAAATCTTAAAAAGCTAACAAATCGTTTGACAGCATCCTTTTTGAACGTTCCATTTCATAATTTCCACGTGACGTCATAATTCCTTGTTTAATAATAATTCTTTGTTTAATAACAATTCCTTTATCCATATTTTAAATTATTGTATAGAAAAAAATTTAAATATTAAGAATAGTAAAATACAACTTATGGTTTTCAGAAACTTAAGAAATCTATATGAGTTTAAATCGTTCCGTTTAAAATGAACCAATGAAATTTTATTTTGTTGAAAGTGGTAATTTTTTAAACCTTTTATAATAATAAATTTTTTTTAAAATAACATAAAATTCAATAATAGAACTTGAAAGTTTAATGTGATCTAGTACTAAAATGATGCGAATCAGCTATAATTATTTTACGCATTAGCCATTGATTTCTTCAGTACAGTAAAATCAAAGTAATTAGAAAAATTTAGAACATTTATTTTAAGAAAATTGATTTGACGAAACCTTTTCTAAAATTGTTATAATTACGTTCCCCATTTCTTTTAAAATAAATGTGGTATAGAAATTTTTTTCATAAATGTTAATAAAACCATTAGTAATTTAAGTTTTAATGTCTGTTAGTTTTATTCGTTACAGATAGTATTATATCAATTTAATCGTATCACAAATTAATTCTTACGAAGCTTAAGCAAAGTATAAATAAACTTGTTTGCTTAAATTTAAGAAGTGCTAAATTTCAATTAATTAGAATTTTTAGTAGAATTGCTTTCAAAGTTCGTCAACAAATAAAATTACCTATCTTTTATTTCTTGTTGAATCCTACATTCTCTGTTAATTAGATTAAGTTTTTTCATCAAGTTCATATGATTGCATTTCAAATCAAGGTAATCATTACGATTAACATGTTACCAAAATGACTGTAATAGTTTTAAAATAAAATATTCGATCTTTTGTAGAAAATATCGGTGTTCAAGGAGTAAAAAACAATGACGAATGAGAAGCAAGGGTTGGCGACTGTCTGAGTAATTTATAAATATGTAATAAATAATATATTAATTAATAAATAACAGAAACAATTACCGGGTGGTGTCTGGTGGTTTGTTAATTTAAATATATATATAAAGTTGGAATCTGGCAATAGTTTTTTATACAATTATAAAATTAAGTTCTATAAAACAACTTACGTAAAACATCAGAAAAAAGAAGCAAATACTTTTGTCTTAATTAAAGAGATTTATTAACATTACTTTGATTTTCAAATTTAGGTTTTTATTTTCACTCATTTATTAAAGATGTATTTAACTTGCTTAGAAATTAATACTAACTTAAACTTGATTTTAAAAACTATTTTAATTTTTTTCCTTTTTAATATTTGTTTGATAGTTAATTTCTTACTTTAAAGACTTTCTTCCATTTTCCTCCCTTGGTTTGGTAGAAACTATTTTCGTTTAAAATTGTTTTAT
Organism: Parasteatoda tepidariorum; assembly: GCF_043381705.1. Lineage (NCBI taxonomy): Eukaryota > Metazoa > Arthropoda > Arachnida > Araneae > Theridiidae > Parasteatoda > Parasteatoda tepidariorum. Next base: position 88,088,048 of record NC_092212.1, on the reverse strand, counting down.
TTCATAATGAAAAAATTTGCCATGACTGATTATAGGTATATAATTAATTATGTCTTCATATTTAGAAGAAAAAGTTTTTAATTTTGAAAATGCGAAACCTAAAATATCACTATACTACTAAATGAAGGCGAGTAGTAAGCTGCATAACAATGCAATATTTAATAAATTATTTTTATTCTGTAAGAACTGTATTCTTTAAGTTATATGTTTCAGTGATGATATCTAAACTTACAAATAACGTTACAATTAAATAAACAAATTGCAGTAACATAAATTATACTGGCTTCACTATTTTTGAAAAGAGGTAATTGTTTTACACACAAGTCTGGGAACAATTTCAATACTTTCTGAATAAACCAATTTTATTTTGAATAAATATTGAATAAACTCTTGGAAAATTTGTAACTCAATTCCGGAGAGTTTTTTTAACGGCTTTCATAAACTAACATATTCTATATATATATATATATATATATATATATATTTTTATATGACTATATATATTTTTTTTAATATTACTATTATTTATTTTATTATATAACCAGCGTTGAACAGTCAACCCTATTTTGGGTTAATGATTACCAATGTTCAACTCCGTAGCCTTGTAATTTTGAACTCACTCCAGAAGACAAGGTAACTCCTGGATCAAGGGCTGAGATAAACTAATCTTCGTAGAGGACTTTTTGTTTTAACTAACTCCAATTTGCGTTACATGGGGAGGAAAACCACAAAACCTCTCATGGTTATCCAGGCAGCAAAGGAACTCTAACACTACGGCTATCCTTACCTCAGCACTGAAGACGGTGCGAGCCGGGTGCCGAATTCATATCGAACAACAATCGTTGGAATTCGAACCTGAGTGACCTCATTGGAAGGCGAACGCTCTATCACCTGAACCACCACGACTCTACTGTAGTCGGAGTGAGGCGGAAGCAGAATTTCCATCTACCAGCCATCGCTGGGTTTCGAGCCTGGGGCACCCTATTATGAGACGAGAGTTCTATTATCTCACCAATTTAAAAAATATATATTTGGTCCAACGCTTTTGAAAGTAAAAATTTATGCANTATTAACATTATAAAATGTTATTAAACACACATTATAAAATGCTATTAAATTGATGTAAAAAAAAAGCTTTATTCTTTAATTAATAATTTTCAACATTATGTTTCTCTAGTTTAAAAACACGGGCTCTTACTTATTGCCTTAATCAAATAAGTTTTTTTTTTAAATCTTTAGTTTGTTTCTACAATTAAATCAAATATAGGTCAAATCAAAAATATGAAAATGAAGAAAACTTGAATAATATATAGATGTATATGACTTGTCTAGAAACTAAATTCTCGATTGAAAAATTAAAAATAAAATGATACAATATTTTAATATTAGCGGATTCAATATAATATATTATTCTGATTATTAAAATGAATATAATATGACATTTCTAAAAATAAATTGCTTACCTGTATATTTTTGAAACTGCCTCAGAAAACTCAGTCTCTTCAATTTGTTATAAAATTTCTTTCGACGTATTTTGTCAAAATCAGGGGTGTGCATTTCATGCGATTTTTTTGAAGAAGACATTTTTTTTGTTATAACTTTGGCGGTGCAGATCCTATTTTCACATTTCCAAAACGCCGTTTCATCTTGTACATTAAACGAATAATTCTTATGAAACAGCAAATAACCATCTCGCGAAGATTTTATGTATGTTATTTCAGACATTTTAAACAATGACACAAAAATATGATGTCAATGGAAATTCTAATACACAGTTTAATGATTGTAAGAGGAAAATCTTTTTTTCCCTTTCAAATTGTTTTTTTTTCCTTCAGAAAAGGATTCTGTCCCCTGTATAAAATCCCTCTATATCCTTCCCTCACAAACTGACCGTCCGAGAACACCTGTGCCCTCAGATGCACTTTGATCCGAAGACATGCCATCACAATTTTGATCCTCTGCAGAGGGGATGGCACCCCCCGCTTCGATAGACCAACGAAATGCGAGCGAAGTACTTCACGGTAGAACACTTTAGCGAGGACTGATACCTCACACCCTCGGTCCCTACACAGACTGATCCAAGTGGTCACCCACCTGCACACTGATCGCAGCCAGTGCTGCTTGACTTCGGTGATCTACTGGGAACCGTGTCTTAACGAACAGTCCACTGCGGTACTATCTATTGTGACAAAATTCACTTGGGTCAAAAATTGCTTACCCGAGTAAGGGCAAAATTCGCAATTTCGCATACGAATATTTTCTAAAAATTTATAATTAAGGCTGTTTTTTAAATTTCCTATCTGAACATTATTCGAACACACTATCTTACTTTTGAATATTTTTTTTCTTCATTATTCGAACCCACTATCTTTTTATCGGTACTCTAAATGAATATAATTTAATGAGTTTTCAAGCCCCCACTCTCTTTTGAACAATTCTCCAACCAACTATATACTTTTTTATTGATACTTGAACTAGCTATCATTTAATCAATACTCGTCCCGCAGTGGACTGATCGCAGAGACGCGATTCCCAGTAGAACACCGAAGTCAAGCATCAATGGCTGAGATCAGCCTGTGTAGGGACCGAGAGTGCGCGATATCGGTCCTCGTTCAACTGTTCTACCGTAAAGTGTCCGACTTCGCGCGAAGGTCATTGGGCTACCAAAGCGGGGAAGCCATCTCTTCTGCAGAGGAACCAAATATGATGGCATGTCTTCGGATCATCCTCGGGGATGTTTCCCAGACCGTCGCCAATAGACCATTCTGCAGCTCCAGTGCGACGTTAATAAAGTACCTATTTACCTTAATCAATACTCGAACTTGCTTTTTTCTTTCTATCGGTACTCGAATTGTGGTTTGGTACTCGAATCTATTACTTTTTTTTTTGGTTCTCGAACTTCTATCATTTAATCATTAGTTGAATCCACTATCTTTTATCGGTACGAAGGATGAAGTGGCATAACCTGGAGGTCGATGGACGCTACTTCAAGAGGATGCCGTGAAAAATAAAAAATATATTAAAATAAATAAATAATAAATTGGAAAGATGAAATCTTTAAACACTATAATCTTTTGAATGTTAGATTGTGATTTATTTCAAACCATTTAAAATACTTTTTTTTAACGCTTTATTACAATCATTCATTTATATATTTTTTTCTAAGAAACGACGGAAAAAAATTAATATACTTTTTCTTCTTCAAAGGAGAGTTGCAGTTGTTGTAGTTCATTCACGATGGGCTATTGGCGACGGTCTGGAAAACATTCCTGCGGATGGTCCGAAGACATGCCATCACCATTGTGATCCTCTGCAGAGGGGATGGCACCCCCGCTTCGATAGACCGACGAAATAAGAGTGAAGTCGAGTACTTTATGATAGAACACTTTAGCGAGGACTGACACCCTCGTTCCCTACGCACACTGATCCATGTGGTCACCCACCAGCACACTGACAGCAGCCAGTTCTGCTTGACTGCGGTGATCTACTGGGAACCGTGTCTTAACAATCAGTCCACTGCTGGACAATGATGGTAAGATATGCCTCCCAGTAGATCACCGAAGTCTTGCATTTCTGGCAGCTGTTAGTGAGAAGGCGGGTGACCACTTTGATCAGCCCGTGGAGGGACCGAGGATGTGCCGTATCTGTCCTCGTTGAACTTTTGTACCGTAAAGTGTTCGACTGCAACAAGTTAAAAAATATTTTTTCAAACTTGTAGTTGATTTAATTATTTTGCTAACAATCCCAGTACAAGTATCGAACGTTATTTTAGCAAAATAAAAGCTATGAAAACTTATCTACACACAAGAGAGTTTGTTAGCAATAATTTCTATCGAAAATGAAACAACAGATTTTGAAGAGTCTATTAAACAGTTTGCGTCTGCTAAAGCACGAAAAAGTACATTTTAATGTTCATGCTTATATATTTCTATGTCATAAGAGATTACATTCATTAAAAATATTACTTTTAGTAAATATTTATATTAGAATACTCGAGGGGATATTCTCTGTAATTAAACTGACGGCTTTCTTCTTTTAACCTTGAAATCGTTAATTGTTTTCATCACGTGTTTGTAGTCTATCTACCACAGCAAAATTACAATTCATTAGTATATAAGACATGTTAACTCGATTCTATGAAAAGGTACCCTTTTATAGATGAAGATTGACATTGTCGATATATATTTTCCCCACATTGGTGACCCGGACGTGATGTGAACACGCCTACTTCGATGGATGGTCCACATTGAACAGTTGACTTCCTACATGTGACTGCAACAGCGCTGTTGCTATTCGGTCTCGATCACACACAACGTATTCACTCGACTGCTAAAGGCAACACAATAGCGACCGTGAACAGTTCTCACGGTCAGCACTCAGAAGTACGGTGATCTTAATATAGCTCTCCCGGCTACTCACAAAACAGTAAAGAATCAACGTATCCATTGATCGAATTCTATGACACAGCTATAATTCTGGTGGGGGAGTACTGTCTAAAAAATTACAATTATATAAAACATGGAAGGGGTACCTTTTCATAGATGGAGGTTGACGATATCTATTCCCCCACATCTTTCTTAAGGGGTTACAGTACCTTTGCAACAATTTTTTAAAATAAAGGTACAATCATTCATTTTGAGGATGCTTTACATGCTCATTTAAGTTATAATCAATAATTTATCTTCAAAAAATGATTAAACTGCTTAATTTTTTTTTAATTTTAAAAAAAGTTGAAAAAATTCTAAATTTTTAAATTCCTAAGGCTTTTTTATTTTAACATTTTTTAAAAAGAAGTTTTCTTCATAGTGCTTGCAATATTCATCTTAACAATTTTGTGCATTCATTTGTTGATATATCAATTAGAATATTTTTTATAGATTATTTTGTAAAAATGTAGAAAAAAAAGGGTAAAAATTCCTGTTAGGTATATATAACATGCCGTAAAAGTTGTAATACCTCATAAAATGCTTATTCCATGCACAGTTTAAATAAGAGTATTATACTCAAGATAAAAAAGTTTACTTCAAANAATTCAAATTGAAAGCGTTGCAACGCACGCAGGGTACAGCTAGTACCTCATAAAATGCTTATTCCATGCACAGTTTAAATCAGTGTATTATACTCAAGATAAAAAAGTTTACTTCAAAGCTTTATCTTAAATAGAAAAAATTCCTTCGGGATTTAATTAAGATTAAGACACAAAATTATCATCTATGCGAAAAAGCACTTTAAAGTCAGCCTGCTGAGCAAGTTTCTATATTAGAACAATTTAAAATCACTCATTACTTTTTTAAAAATGCAGATAGAGAGATGAATTTTTTTGTGTGCGTTTGAAATAGTTTGAAGTTTTATTATAAGCAATAAAAAAAATTTTGGTATTTTTGTCATTTTTTGGGTACTGTGACCGAACATTCTGGGATTTTATAATTTTCTGGCAGTAATATTGTAATTTAAAATATAAAATGCAATTTTATACAGCGTTATGATAATACCAGAGAGGCAATTCAAATGATTTCGTTTTAAGATAACTTTTACAAAATTGAGATAAGGGTGCCGTTTTCAGTATCGCCCGGGGCGTCTTCCGCCGGTACTGGATACGTGCAAGTGACGTAGCGTGGGTATCTCGATCCTGATTAGTTGTTGAAACATGGCATTTGTTACGTTAGCAACTGTTCTTTCCATTCCATTTCGAGTAAGCCAAGCCCACCAAGTTTCAACTCTCTTCAGTGTCCTTTCGCAAAGATTTCAATTCTTTCACTACATATTTCTTACTTAACACAAAGACAGGCATGAAGCCATGTAGTACATCAACAAACTAATAATGCATCGAAATTGCCAGGTACACATATCAAAAACGTATCACGGTTACAATAAAATACATAGAAAAATAATAAATTTAAGTCAAGTAAAATACTTAAAGGAGAAAGAATTATAATTTAACAAATTCGAAGTGCGAAGCGGCGCTGGGTATAATTAACATTCTAACTAATGTAGAGAAACTTAGCCCATCTTTTACACTCCATTTTGCTTATAAGTGATCAGCTGGAGCAGTGATGGCTCAGGGGCATTCGGCTTCCAATGAAACCAGTTGAAATAATAATTTACAGATGCTTACTTCTTTCAGCATAAATAAGATTCAGATCAAGAAAAATCCAAATGTAACACATTATACTTGATAGTAAAAACTTCATTGGCTTCGAAAAATATGAAGCAAATAAAAGCACATAATGACGTAATGGAGAAAAAAAAAGTGATTTGAAACAGAAACGTAAAATTGCCAACGAGACATAAATAAGAGTGGAAAATGAAACTGGAAAAACCACAGTAACCCAAGAGTAAAATAGAAAATAAAAACAGAACTAGAAAAACCGCAGTAGCCGAGAAAAGCAAATCAGGGCAAAATGCATTTCCACGTGCCATGGAGCAAAAGTCTCCATGAAATATTCCCGGGTAACAAGATGAGCTGATGGGGCAGGGGTGGTAAGAATTTTGGCATTATCAAGACTAAATGTATCCCCAAGATGTAAAGATCGTCCCTGAGAAGATACTTATCTACCGTGTTCCTTTAGTCTACATTTTAAGACCCGTCTGGTTTGCACAATATAGCTAAGGTTGCAGCCGTGATGGCTCAGGGGATAGAGCGTTCGCCTTCCAATGAGGTGAACCTGGTTCGAATCCCAGCGATGGCTCGCACTGACTGCAGTGCTGTATGTGAAATATCCTCAGTGCTAGACGGATCATGGGTTAGAGTCCTTTAACCATGGGAGGTTTTCGTAGTCTTTCTCTCCACCTAACGCAAGTGCGGGCTAGTTCCATCAAAAATTCCTCCACGAAAACAAATTTCTCCCAACAATTGATCCATGAGTTTCCTCGTCTTCTGGATTGGTTCAAAATGACAGAGCTACTGAGTTGAACATTAGTTGTCGTAAACCCAAAATTGGGTCGGCTGTTTAGCGACGGTTATAAAAATAAGATAAAATATAGTCAAGGTGGCACTAGCATGAATTCTTTTTCAATCTCGGCTACCGCGGTTTCTCAAGTTTTTTGTCACTTTTATTCTCTATTTTTCGTTAGCAGAGAAACACTTGTTTATTTCAAATCACTTTAGTTGTCGTCATTCAAGTCTTAAAAATAGGTGATTTTGAGAGAACCTTTGCCATTATCAGTTAATGACTCGCGACATGAATTTTTGAGATTTCAGACTTTTATTTATATTTTTGTTTTTATCTTCCCGCTTCGGTTTTCGGGGATAATTCATTTAATAACACTAAATTAAAACACTCAAAGCGATATTAAAATTAGTTTTATGTGAGATAATGACTCTTAGATTGAAAACAATATGTAATTCGTCAACAAATTCTTAAAAAAAAAAACAAAAAAAAATAGGTAATTCATCAAACCTTTCTAAAAAATTCAAACAGTACAGTATAGCGGGCAATGGTTTAAGGTCAAGGGCCACTGCCCGGTATACCCTACAGATACTTTTTTAAGGTCAAATATCATTGCCCGATACTCCAAACACTGATGTTTCTTCCAATCTATCGTCAGTAAGTATTAAAATATCGAATAAATGTAATTATATCCACGAATAAATTAATATCAAATCGGATGTAATAAATATTTCGGACATTTACCAAAGCAACTATGTGATTATCAACATTCACCGGTGAAAGTCAACAACCACCGATTTCGCTCATTCACAGTAACATGCACATCATTTACATAATAACCTCATCAGGACGTTTATTTCATACTTAGACTGAATAGCATCCGGCATTATATATAATGCCAAGGCAATGTGTGAAACATAAATCATTTCATACTTTGCCGGCTAGTTTTAGGCTATATATATAATGCCGGATTTCATACTTTGCCGGTAACATATTAATGAAGGGAAAAAAATAATACACGTGGTAGCATAAGGAATAAGATTTTCAGAAAAGTTAAAATTTAATTATTTGGAATATCATGTCAAATGTCACAATTTAATTATTTGTGGTGAAAGAGTTCTGTGGAACACGAGCAGTCAGGTAATTAAAAAATTAATTTTAAAATTAAGACCATATATCAGATGTTTAACGATCGGTTAATTTTCACGGAAACGGTCATAAAAGTGCCTATGTTTTGTATTTCTATTACGTATTTGATTAGTGCTGCAACTAGTTTAAAATGAATTAACTATCTACAAATACCTTAAAAATATTCTGGTACTGCTATCAGGTGTGTAAAATGATCTCCGGGCAAAAGAAATTAATTAGTTTTATTCTTATTGGCGCGTTACTACTACCAGCTAGTCAATATCAAGGGAGCGAGAAGGAAGGGGCTAAAAATCTTGATAATGAGTTCGTATTAATAATTATAAAATATATATATATTAAAGAGAGCATATGTATGTTTTTTACTGAAATAATATCAATTATTGAAAAAACAAACTAAAAAAAAAAAAGCTGCTGCGTAATCACATTCTATCAGAAACGTGCTTTTATAAAACTCCTATATTCGAGGCATAAAATGTTTTTTGTTCAATAAAATGCTTTATTAAAATTTCTTGACTAAATTACGAATGAATTTTTAGATGATTAAAAAATAAACATCGTATATTATAATTTTAAAAAAATAATTAGTTATCGGTTATTAGCGAAAAAAATAGTATTGAAATTTTATGCTACGCACGCGTAAGTTAAGTTCCTCGTGAGTTAACCACAATTATTTTTTTTTTAATAATAATTCATTTTAAATTTTTTTTTTTGGGCTTCTACCAACTAAAAACAGTTGAAACTTTAAATTTTTCTTACCTGCCAACAAGGGAAATGAAATAACGGTGATTATTGGAAATAATATAAGCACTTGCATATAGTGAAGTAAAAAATCTGTATATAAAATCTTAATCAAAAGAAGATTTTTTCAAACGTGACTACGACTACTAATGTTTAACTCTTTAGCCTTGTCATTTTGAACACAATCCAGAAGACAAGGGAACTAATGGATCACGTATTGGGAGAAATTTGCCTTCGTAGAGGACTTTTTGATGGAACTAACTCATATTTGCGTTACATGGAGAGGAAGACCACGAAAACTTCCTACGGTTAGCCTGGCGGTAAAGGGACTCTAACCTATGATCCGTCTACCACTGAGGATATATTTCATGCCAGCACTGTGGTTAGCGCAAACCGGATGTGGATTCGAACCCGGTTCACTTCATTGGAGGGCGAACGCTGTATCCCCATAGCGGTGCCTTCTATGGTGAAATAACTAGAGCTCATACTTTGGATGATTTAATGGCTGCCAGATAGATGATTAATAAAATTCAACACATATCGCTGCTTGAAATGAATTAAAATCAGAGTGGGAACTAGATGGTGAAAAAATTTGGTGACACTAATTCAGGATTGGAATAGAGGAATATTTAAAGACAGTTTTGCTGTGCATTAGGTTTGGTTACCATTCAAGTTTCTATGCTGGACAAGATAATTTTGAAAAGTGAAAACTAATTTAATTTAAAGGCTACAAATGACAAAAGCATGGGTGGCTTCAATCAAGCTTGTACTAAATGCCCTGGAAAAAGCCACGCTCGTGTCATTTTTAAGGATCACAACTGGAAATTTTATTTATTTGTAAAGATTGCTTCTAGCACTAAGAAATAGGAAGGAGCCTATACTTGCCAGATGTGAATGAAGGAAAAGTGATTTGAAACAGAAATCATATTTGCCAATGAAAAATAGCAAATAAAGGTAAAAAATAACTAGAAAAACTGCAGTGGTCGAGAGAGGCAAATCCGGATAAATGCATTTACCACCTTGTATGAAGAGGTGGTGAGGAACTCATGTCATTAACAAGGATATATGCATTTTTATACGAGTTAGGCAAGTTTCTGTGAGCTGATGTGACAGGGGTGGAAAGAATCTTGGCATAATTGAATGTTTTTTCCTCATCTGACGAGTCTTGAGAATGTGTGCCTATTTTTGAGGGCTCAAAACACGTAGACTTTCAGTAATATTTTCTTTTTTTTAAGCAAATTAAACTTTATATCATATTCTACCACTTCAGTTTACAGGGTGGCCACTCCCCAAACAAAACCAAATTCCCCCGAGATTTCCAAATTCAAATGTAAAAATGCTTTCATTTTAATGAGGCTTGAGTAGAAAAGTAGTTTAGTAAGTGTAAAATCATTTGAATTCACACACACACCTTATATAGAATTAATGATGATGATGATACTGAACAAAATTGAATAAATAAGCAAGTTATTTATGTTTAGACTAAATATCAAATGTATAAAAATAATAACTCTTAATTAAATTACTCATTAAGAGTTCAAGATAATTATAAAAATGTTAATACTTATCTAGTTTCTTTAAAAAAAAAGTTTTAACAAACATTTTTAATAGGAACTAAAAATAACACAATTATTGATTAAAATCGTATTGACGACAGGAAAAATAAATGATCGTAGTATAAATAGTTAAGATAAGCTTGGTTATCTAAAATAGTTTTATTGCCAATTAAATTGATTTTCCCGAAGAATTCTAAGTTTTCTAGTTGTATTTTCAAATTCCTGGAGAATTCCAGTTTCTTCCTGTTTCCAAAGAGTGACTATGCATTTAATTGTCTTTAGTGAATATCGTCTGACTCTTTAATTAATATATACTTCACGAATGTTGTATCAGAGAAAATATATTATGAAACTGAATTTTAAAAGGGTAGAAATCTTCAAAGAAGTCTGAAAAAATATTTATCTAAAAACTGCAATGACAAAAGTCATCAAATAAGTATAAAAAACTGTGATCATGCCAGTTAGTATGATTATAACTGTTGAATTTTTTCGTTCAATCAAGAATCCCATTTACTCCACTATAAAACCAGGGTTGCGACTCAAATCTGTGAAAAAATTCCCAGTATATATTATAAACAATATATTAAGAGAAAATACACAATCACTGTGCTCTTGTGTGAGCTATATTGGGCTAGCTATACTAGTTTCAATAAAGTGCTGGAAAAACTTAAGAGAAATAAGGAACAGCTCAATATACTTAAAACAAATAACGCTGAAGTAAATGAAATAGTTTAGTATAGCTAAAATATCCACTTGGAGTGGTTACCACTTTTTAAAAGACAAAAATATGACACAAAATTCCCTGCATGTAAAGAAAAACTCAAAATTCCCTGTATTTTAACTGTTACTTTAGGTGATTTTTAAATTCCCTGTATTTTTCAGGTTTTCCCTGTGGAATGGCAACATTGAAGATTTTAAAAAGACAAAGCCATGAGACAAAATAATTCAGTTACAAACTGAGGCACAGAAACGTACTGTTTCTCCTCTCGATGGCGTCGAGCATTTATTTTTTACTATTAAATATTTTAATCGAGATTGCGATAGATTTCGTTATAATTCTTTTTCTTTCAAAATATGCCACATAATTGCTTTAAAACATGAATATGTCAGAAATCAAAAGAAAGAAGATTTTAATGTAACACTGCTGATTCGTAGACTTCAGAGTCAATAGAAAACATCTTTTGAGGAAAAGTTGTTCGTTTACACACCGTAGCACTGAAAGCAAATACCATTTAAACCCTTTATCAAATTTTTTTTCTCGACTCATCGGGAAGTTTAAAACTGGGTGGATGGCTGTGCTCCAACACAAACTACTAAATTTTACAGACAATGAAAAAAAAAAAACATATCAGGTTTATTATGCTATATTTTATTTTTAATATTGACATTATAATGAATAAATACAACATTTAAGCTTTAACAAATAATGATTTTAAAACACCAATTGACCTTTAATTTCAGAACATGAATTCCTTAATCATCAGTCATTCATTAAATGACTGCTATTTTTTGCTAACACCTATTTTTTCCAATGAACAATTGGATTGAATTTAACAAATAGCTAATTTATACTACATTATGTAGTCATCATAATACAACAGGAAGAAGATAAATGCCAAATCAAAAAAAAAAATATATATGTGTGTGGTTTTCTTCAATTGAAATGATCCCATAAATGAATAAAGACTAGTTTATAATTTGTATTTTTCAATTCCTACTTTCAGTTCACAATCTCCCTATATCTTGTTCAAATTTTCAATCGTTCATAAAATACTTTTTTTTTTATCCATTCAACTTCAAACACATTTTTTCTTAAACTTGTTAATAGATGACACTTGATGTTAATAGTTTTTTTTTTCAAATATAAATTCATTCATTAATTTCAGTTTTACAGAGGAGAAAAAACTAATTATTTAACAAAAAGCAGCTAAAATAATATTTTTTAAAAAAAAAACTGCAATGAATAATAGTTATAAAAGTACAGGTTTCAATTACAAAATATGTGTTGTTTTAATAATGACTGCATACATTCTGAAATGTTTGCTAAATTCTCAAAGAACATTTGAGGGGTTAAAGAATTTCATTATTTTAACCCCTCCTCAAATTTTTATTTTTATGGTTTTGAAAAAGCAGCGCCTGTTAGCCTTTCGGATGAGCACTTCAATTGCGATTTGAAAAAGAATCACCTTAATCCCCAAAAAGTTAGTAAAACTACTTAGAATTAACTAAAAAACGATTGGGGAAAAAAACATAAATTTTGTGGAAATTGGAAGAAATATGTGCGATTATGTGATCATGTATTAAAAAAAAATTCAAAATATGTATTTCCGACAATTTCCACAAAATTTATGTTTTTTCCCCCCAATCGTTTTTTAGCTAATTCTAACTAGTTTTTCAAATTCCGACATTTTCAATACGGCATTATTATGACTCACGAATTGCACTAAGCTCATAACAAATCATTTTTACTTCCGTAAACTCACGAAAAGAAAACATTTCCTAACTTTTTGGGGATTAAGGTGATTCTTTTTCAAATTTCAGACTTTCAGGATGATAGACACCTTGTAATGAGTGTCACACATGAAGTATTATTCTTACCATTAATTACAATTAGAGAAGCCATAAACTTACGATATCATGCATACAGCGGGTATAAAAGCATAGCAAAAACTTCTTCTGCACAAAGCAAACAAATTTGAATTCCCTGTGACCCTCCATACAGATCTTTTTCTAAACTTCCCTTTGCAAACAAAAATTGTTCAATCAAAAATTCAATACAACTTTACCTAGAGTTAAAATGCTTAAGAGTGTAAATAAGCAACAAAGAATCACATTTAATAAAAAAATTGCAAGGACTTCACAAGAGTGGAATAATGGAAGACTGTCATAAGACACTGGTAAAAACTTTTTAATGGCAAGGATACACCAACGACAACAGAATAAATTTGTTACTAAAATGCTTTTTTAAAAAATAATCAAACAAAAAATCAACACAGCGTTTAATAAGGACACTACTTAGGTAAAGGTTAATCCAGCTTCTCTGTAGGTGGCGTAAATCTTCTCGATGGAGTTGACGTAAGCGGCGGTTCGGAGGTCCAGGCCGAGATTGTATTTCATGGCTGTTCGCATGATTGCCTGAGGAAGAAAAACAATTTAATCATCTTAATAAAAAAAAGTAGTATAAAAACAATTTTAAAGTCATTCCCTACTTAGGTAAACAAAGAAAAATTTTATTGTATTTACTTTTTATCAAATTACAATTATTTCTCCCATATAAAACTAAAAATTCATTCATTAAATTTAATGAATGAATTAATAAGTGAAATATATTAACATCAAGTGTCACCCACTTCAAGTTTAAATAAAAATGTATTTGAAGTTGAGTGGATGAGTAAAAAGTATTTTATTAAAGATTGAATAGAAATTTGAACAAGATATAGGTGAAGTAATAGTAGGAAATACAATTCTCAAACCCTAAGAATAATAATAGCATTGTGCAGCAAATACAAACAATTATTGACTGGATAAGATAAACGATTCAGAAGTTTTATTTCCAATGCTTTATTTTATCTCAAAATAACTTTTCCCCCTCCTCCAAACAAAACCATCAGAGACATGAACGTTATAAGTTTGCAAAGTTTAATAAAGTTAGTCAGGAGATCTTTTCAGAAGATTAAAGCAGATTTATTAAATATTAATTTAGAGAAAAACTCTGGAACTATAGTAAAATTTAGAACAAAGAAAAAGTAAATGGAAACGAAAAGTAAACATAAAGAATACATAACTAAAATGAAACAGATGGCTAATAAATAAAGTAGTGCATAAAAAATAGTAGAAATCATACCCTTGCAGATCTCTCCATGGTATAATCGAGACCTGAATGCACTATGTCCTTTTCTGAGGCACCCTAACAGTGGAAAAAATAAAATTGAATCTTATTAAACAACCTAATTTTTAAAACAAATTATAGGAAAACTGTTCTCATATACAATTCATTTTCATAGCTGCTAACACAAATAAGAAAAAATCCAGTAGACTTTGCGAAATATAAATTTCATGAGAATTGTTGCATAACAAACTAAATATTTTACACATAGGGAAGTTAAGCATTTTTAAAGGCATCAAAATAGATAAACTGCAATATTTTCCAGTCATGATTGGCATTAAATATACTTTAAATGTTGTGTATTACTTTTGCTTACAATTTTGAATAGTAATAGGCATTTAATTCATAAAAAATAACTAAGATTTTTTAATTAATTTAAAAAGGGAGTTCTGAATAAAAATAAACGGAACTTCTTCGAACAAAAAAAGTTTAAAACAGATTTTTATAAATGAGGCTAGCTTCACTATACTAAACTAAACTCAGTGGCGCAACAGCCCATAGAGGGCCAAGGCCCACTGCGCCCATCTCAGTTTTCTTGACCTTTGGGCTCTGGGTTGCAAGAACAAATGTTCTGATTGGGTGGTCAGCAGCATTATATAATACAGGGTGGCCACTCAAATCAGATTTCAAATTTCCCTGATTTTTCCAGGTTTTCCAGATAAAAATCTTAAAATTTCCAGGTTTTTGTTTCTTTTTTCTTATAAAGTGTAGGTTGTGTACAAGAAGTGTCTTTATTATAAAATATTTTATTCAAAATCTTATTTTTTTTAACATATCTTAAAAAAAATAATTTATTTTGACAATTTGGCAAGATTTTTTACTTATTTTTCAAATGTTTTCGTTCAAAATTTTGAATCAAAAATCATATATTGACCAACAAAAGAGTAAAATGAAATATCAATATATAGTTGGTTCTTACAAATTTTTTTTTTTAATATATGGTATAAAAGGTTAAAATGAAATAGAAAAAATTAGCATTAATGCAACAATTGTAACAATTTATCGACAAACATTGCTGTTAGCAATTGTAAAAAAAAATTTGCGATTGGTTGGTTTGCTGAGAAAAAATAATTCACAGTTTTCCTTGAATGGGAGTAGAAAAGCTTTCAGAAAAAGAGTGCAATATAAAATCTATTATTATTAAATTATAACCAACGGTTTTTGGAGAATTTTATAAAGTTAAAAATACAAAAGCATTTTGTCAAAATAGAAAAAAGAAATTACGCCAAAGTATCGGAACAAACTTGAGCCATAAATGGATTCAGCCCAAGGACAGAATTTAAAAACAGAAGCTAATATCCTAATCTCTATCTCCACCAGAATCTTTCCTAAATTGCACAGTCCCATAGCAGTCTAAGGTTTCGGCATTTGTTTAGCAACCGTGGGAGAATTTTATGTGGTATTCTAGTTTGACAGAGCTGTAATGGAGCAAATATTGATGCAAGCAAAGTATCGCTAAGTTGATGATATTTCAACGGTTTGGCGATACATTTCCGTTTAAAAAAAAGTGGGTATAATGGATGAAATAATTTAGCTTAAGAAAATTAGTAAATAATTTAAATTAGTGAAATTAAAAAAATTATCAAAGAAAAAATTTCCAGCTTTTCTTTAAAATTCCCTGATTTTCCAGGTTTTTATCCAAATTTCCCTGATATTTCCAGTATAAAAAAAATTCCCTGATAATTCCAGGTGGGTGGCCACCCAGTAATAGTAATATTTATTTAAATATTAGAGCAAGCCGTATAAAAATTCTATTTAAATAAAGATTTTTTTAAGAAACTTATTCAATTTTAGGGAATTCTTTAAAATATGAAAAACCCAGGACAAATTAGCAAAATCCAGTAGAGTTCCATGGAATCCAGGAATGTTCTGTCTTTTGCTTTCTTTTAATTTATTTTTTAAATCAACCAATTTTAGTAAAGTTTTTTTTCTTTTTAACAAAAAAAAAATTTTAAAAATCCATAGATTGTGTTCAATCCGGAAAAGTAGAAAATAAGAAGTTCGATCCGGAAGGTCGGCAAGTCTGAGATTGTCAAACAAATATCAAATCTTAGTTTATTCAATAAAAAGATAATGCTACTATTTAATTCAGTAATGTTTAATTTTTGTGGAGCGTGGTTTCATTTTCACACAGTTCATACATTTTGTTGGTTTGATCTGCATTAACCTTGAATGAGCAGACAGTTTACTGACTTTCGAGAGGAAAGATCTCTGACGATTATCAATATTTTTTATTGTGTTTGTCTCCTTATATGCGTTCTTAATTAAGTGTGTTTGTATATATTTGGGACCTTATATGCACAAACAAGGGTCATATTCCTTTTGACCTGCTATGAGACAAGGGTTAGATGTTTACTCATTTACTTATTGAGATAATTCCAAACTGGCAGCACACAATAATTTCCTTTTAATTAACTTAAAAATACTTATTAGCATGGTTCAAACCAGCAATGAAAGTTCAGAGTTCCAAAAATTTAATAGGGTAGAGAAACTTGAGAAAAAAAAATTTAACTTTATACTTGCATATTTCATGTTATGGTATACATCTATCATATCCAAACACTAATACAGTTGAATACCCCATAATGATGGAAGATTAGTATTTATTATAATTAAGTGAAACAAATCTAATAAATACAAGTAAATAGATTCAACATATAGATTAAAATGCTGATCTCTTCTACTTACGGATATTTTCTTTTGAAAGGATTCACTGGGGACAATTGGGATGCGTCCCCCCGCTTTTCCAAACCTCCTCTCCAATGACTCTTGAACACTCTCTGAAATTAAGACAGACATTTTAAATAACTGATAAAAAATAACAAGCTACAGCAATTTTAAAGTCAGATTTTTTTAAGTGTAACAGGAATAGAACGAAACACTCTGAATATCTTTGAATTTCATGATATCATTTTTGCATACTTAAGAGCAATCTCCAAAAGGTAAAACTTAAATACATCAATTAGCCATAAAAATTTCTCTTGCAATAAATATACCTTTTTATTTCAACCAATTTCTGAACCCAAGCTAAAATACGAGAGATAACTAGAGCTTAATGTACAAAGTTAGAAGAGTGTTTGGATACCTTAACATCAATTTTATTTTACGCATACACAGGCCTTCCAACCTCAAAAATGCACTACAGCACAGCGTAATACAGCCAAACCTCGGTAACGCAAAATTGGCAAAACTATCATAATTATTTATGTTAACCAGATTTCATCTTATCTGATACCTCATGAAAACAATTTATTAAACACTATTAATACATATTATGTACTACATTTATGTACTTAAACAATACTATTTTGTACCAAATAAGTTAAAATAAGCTTAAAAATTTTAATAAATTTATTTAACTACTTTATATATTTTATTACTTCTAACAAAGAAATAGCATTCCTCAAAATAAATAATTGGCACTTAATTCACATGTTTCGTATCTGTGTTGTGCCCAGTTTCCTTTCATGTTAAGTGATTGCTGACTCAAGGGACCAAACATGTCTTTCATGAAAAGCAATATTTAACACAAAGCGATTTATGGTTAATGATGTTCAACAATAATAATACTAAAATAAAAATATATTTAAATATTCTTTAGACTAAATTTATATAAGCAGCTTTTTTAATCCTAAAAATTTCTAAATGCTAAATCATTCTATTGTTTTAAAACAGATTTGGGTGACTAATTAAATATTTTTCAATAACAATTCATAAAAAAATATTCTGATACTCCTCCTGTTTTGCCTTCCCAGGCAACAAATTCTACAAAGTTTGTTTTTACAAAGAACAGAATTAAATCTACATTTTAATATGAGATTAAATAATCTCCCACAAGTACTGAATCTTAAAGAAATGGTAAATTCTACTAACTTTAAATTTTCTTGCTAACAACATTTTGTATCAATCCTATCAAAAGAGTGAAAAATTTTCTGTTCTGAAATATTTCTGCACAAAACTGAGTTACTGAAATATCAAGAAACAAATTTTGCAATTTCCCCCTAAAATTTTTATTTAAACTATCAACTAAAAAAAACTTTTACTAAAACTAACAATCCCTATGGCAGAATCGCAACAGGGCGAGATTGTCGCAGAACATTTCAGAGTTCTCGCAGAAAGATTTTTCGTTTGAAAAGTAAAAAATTTTATTATTTTTTTCCTACAGAAAGTTACACGTAATATTTGAACCGCGCAGTTAGATAATCACTTTCTGACGCGTTTATTTTAGGCTGATAGTATTGTAAATTGATGTATTGTTTTGATTGTATTTTTGACAGTTGATATTGATTTTCACATGGTTTTTAAATATCTCGATATATTTCAAACAATATGGAAAATTCAAATCAGGCATTTAAGTATTTACTTTTTAAGGCAATGATTCCATCCAATTTTTGGCAGCTATTGATTTCTATTTTTAAATCCGATATTTTTTATACGATATTAAAATTATTNGTCTAAAAGCTCTAAAAAACACGATTCTTCTTTCTGTGACACATCGCGATCGTGGGCCGTATTGATACGAACCGGGGGCCGGATGTGGCCCGCGGGCCGTATCTTTGACATGACTGAATTAGTGTAATTTCGACGCTGATTGTTTTTTTCGATAATGGATTACACGATTTTTATTTATTTTTTATTGTGATGATTATTTACAAAATGAAAAGGAAATAATTTGAGCACCCCCCCCCACAAAATGCAAGAATATAACTCATAATATTAGAATAAAAAATTATCACAAGTTCATTTAAAAAAAATTAGTTTTTTTTTATAAACACAGTTTTTTAAAATTAGTAAAATGTATGTTTGTTATTGTCAAAACATTATCTTGCAGAAAGATATTAGTGATTGACAGTTTTGCCGCAGATATTTCAAAAAAAATTCTGCCACAGGGCTAACAACAAAAAACTTATTGCTTGAACGATTGACAATGCACTCCTTGAACAAAGTACTGTATTATGAAATCTTAAGTCATGCTGCAATTTACCATTTTAGCTTGAATTAAGATAAGATTTTAGCTTTTAAATGCAGTGTTTAATGTAAGTTAAAGCCAGTATTTAAAATTTTTCCCGGTTCATCTGGCTTTTTAAAATATTGAAAAAAGGCTATAAAAGGAACTAAAGGTTCTAAAAAGGAACTAACGCTAAACTAAACAGAAGTTAAACATGAAATTGCTGAAACAGAGGGAAATTTTGAGGGCTGTGTGTAAACTGTGCACAAGTCTTCCGATTCATCTACTTATTAGGAATAAGAAACAGAAACGAATGTAATTTCAATGCTAGTTTCAGAAATTAAATAATAAATAAAGATTTATATCAAAAGTTTATACAATCTTCTTAACAAGCTTCTTACTAAAAATAGTTTTCTCTAATACATTTTTAGTCAAAGAAAACAAAATCAGGTTAAAAAAATATGTATACACCTAATGTTAAAAAAATTCATATTTAATAAAAAAATTTAATTGCATTTAAAACATAAAATAAACAAAAATTTTTACAACATTATATAAACTATTTATATTATTTAAAAACAATAATATAATGTTTGATATTTCCAACGAAAATGCTTCAAAAATTATTACAAAAGCAATTAGACAATTGATTTAATGAAGAGTAAAATAGTTTAGATCAGAATACATAAAGGCTGTTGGTACCATCTTCATCTCAATGTTAGTTTATGGAAAAAGCTATGCCATTTTTGATCAATACAATAATTTAACATTTTGTATTAATGAATAGATCCAGATAGTGTAGGATAGCCTACTTGTTTGACTGCAGTCAGCCAGAAGCCACAAAATTTCTGTTTATGGGTGTTAAAAAGAAATGATTACTCACCCAACAAATGGTAATTGGAGTCCCTCTCATACTTGAAAAGAAGTCTGCCGTAACTCACGTGGTTGAGATTTTTAAGCCACTCAAAGTAAGAGACTGTCACACCACCTGCATTAATGTATAAGTCAGGGATGACAAGAATGTTACGATCCATCAGAATTTTGTCAGCCGCTGGAGTTGTAGGTCCATTAGCAGCCTCTGCAATTATCTGTAAATAAAGACATAAGTCAATGCTTCAAAACAAGTTAAACTATCTTGAACTCATATCTTGCCAATTGAAAAAAATCCACACGGCAAAAAAAAATAATTTATTCACAGTAATTCTTTTTTAGAATTGGCTCATGATGATTTATTAAAAATTCAAATCGAAAATTTAGAAAGTTAAATTTACTTTTTACCTGGTAGTAAATAGTTTAAATTACAAACTTCATGAATTTTTTTTTAAAATAACTTCTGTCGAAAAATTCAAATTGCAATGATTTAAAATTCATATGGAACAAATAAAAATATTGTAAGTAGAAACGTATTGTCACATAATCATCATTTAGGCAAGAAGCGCAAATAGAAAGTAGACCAAGTAACCCCTAACAGCCACCCCTCAATTAAAATAATCCTACTTTTTTAATGAAAGTGGAATATTTGATTTTGTATTTGTCAAAAGTACAGAAAAAATACAAATATTTTGTTTCTATTCAGATTTTAAAAAAAATCAAAACTCTGAAACACGTTTTAAAAAGGTCATAAGTTTTTTTTTCTTCTTTTTTTGCCCCCTACCCATTGGCCAAATGGGTGTTGTTTTGAGTTTGATGGCGTGTGCACCTTATTTGGATGTCATCACACTTTTCAAATGTGTTCAAGAGTAATAGTATACAGTATGCAAGCGTTATAATGCGTACTGTTTACTATGACTCTTGGAACACAGAGAAAAATCTCTTTTTAAAAGATAGAAAATTAAGCACTTTTTACAGTAATGTCACACAAGTTCAAGTAAAATAAACCATTAGAACACAGGAAAAAAATTTGTTAAATTAAAAAATATACCTACTTTGCACTGCAATTTATGAGCGTTGCTCTTTGTGATGACTTTTTCAATGGCAGAAGGTATAAGAATTTCACACGGTTCATACAGGAGACTTTCACCGGTGTACTCTTCTGCTCCTGGAAAACCATTGATAGTCCCATGGGCCTGAAACACAGCAAATATGTTAATAAAACAACCATATTTTCTATGAAGCAGGATCAACAAAAATTGATTTAAAAAAAAAAAAACATTTGATATCTAATTTTTTAAAATTAAATTAATTCTTATTTTTACAAACCAAAGCGTCTGATAAAACGAATTTAAAACACTTCACATACTTTAAAAACTATGTAATTAAAATAGTTGAAAACATTGCATATCTGCCAACATTGGAGAAATAAAATAATGGAGATTTTACTAGCGACATTTTTTAAGCTATGAGTAATGTTTTGATACATCATGCATAATCATGTAAGTCAAAAAAAGAAACTCAAAAGTGAAAATAATATAAGAACTTTCATTTAGCGAAGTAAAAAATATGGATATGGATAAGATTTTTTAAATCATTATTTATAGTTACGTCAACTATAAACACTCAACATACTGCAGTACTGGCAGTAGCAACCTCTGTTGAGGAATAAGAAAAGTATATTTGCCATCAGCGGATATTTTATCACCATTTTTTAAAAAAAAATTTCTGTGACAAATAAGGAGAAATATGAGAATATATGGGTAAACAGGAGATAGCCATAAAATACAGGAGTCTTCGTTAAAAGACAGGAGATTTGGCAGGTATGACATTAGATGATCCAGTCAATGCAAACCTTGCAACATTAGTCTTTTCTTATTCTGTTTTTCATCTTTTTTTTCTCTCTCAGCTACTGTGGTTTTTCTAGTTTTGTTTCTCAATTTTATTTTTTATAAGCAACTTAACGTTTTTACTTCAAATTACCTTTGCTTCTTCTCATTGCGAATTGGTGCCTATTTTTGAAGCGCTTGAAACATATTGACTGCTATTTACATATACCAGAAATGTATTTTTTAAGCAATGCAGTTTTAAATCAGGTAATATAATAAACATTTGATTTGCTTCATTTTTGAATTTGTAAGCTCTCAGCAAACGATTAAACAATGAAAAGTTACATACTTAATTATAGAGATTTCATTGTTTATATCCGCAAAGTTAATGTTCATGGAATGGCCTTATCTTTTATATTATAAACTGTATTATAATATATAAAATCATGGTTACTTTTGTTTAAAACTTAACTAAAGAATTTTAAATTAGGAATTTGCCAATTCAATGAATAAATTAGTTTAGATAATAAAAAATAATTGAAAACAAAATTATTGCAAGTTAATGTGGGTAAAACAAGTCTTTTCTTGGTATACACTAAATGCGTATTCAATAAGCTTTTAAAAAATTTACCTTAAATACGCTTATTAGCAGAAAATTATTTTACATGCAGCTAATGGGATATTATAGTTCAAAAGTTTCCTGCCATTCTTTTTTTATTTTTTTTATTGTACATTGAAATAAATACATTCCACTTTTATTTCATTATATTATCCATGAAATCAGAAAAAAATCAAACCCTAAAGATCTTTATTATATGACATAAAAACATATTTTTTTACATGGAATAAAAAATATTGTAAAATTAATCATTTTTAAAAAAAATAGTTAATTTAAATCAATGATTTAAAAAAATAATAATTAAGTGATTTAAATTAGGACTTTAATCATGAACTAATCATCGCATATTAGTGCAAAAACTTAATTTTGGGCACAATTTTAGAATTTTTTTCCCCGTAACGGCGGATGCTGAACTATCGTTCCTCACCTTGGAAAATGCCGGAAGTGTTGCTCATTTAACGTTAGCCAGTGGGTGCCTGTGAACTTAAGTCACAGAGGCAAGCAACATTACCCACGCCACACAGCCACAAATACTCATTCATAGGGTGGGCCACATTCACACACAACAGATGACAACACATAGAAAGAAACATCCATGCCCAGAGCAGGATTCGAACCCGTAGTCACTGGTCTCACAGTCAAGCACGCTAACCGCTCAGCCATCTGGCCCGCACAATTTTAGAAAGTGAGTTTATTATAAATTTACATTTCCTGCACTCTTAGCTCTCTAAAAATACTTTACTTTTATTTGTACTCCAATAATTTGCAAAGTTATAGCAGTTTTTGTGCAAGGTGATAACAGAGAAAATAAATGAGAAGCTTAATAACGAAACCATAAGTATGTTTGCTTCGATACATTCTTATTCTCTTTTTGCAGTTTTACTAAATAATTTTAATATATTCCGGCTCAAATTTCCTCAATGGCATTGATTGCGACTATCAGTAGGACAGTAATATTAAGAGATGTTGAATAAGTCTATCAAGCGAAACAAAAAACGCTCATTCTGTTACCTAACTGAACGCTGACTGAACTTCTGAATGCAATTTTAAATTGAGATAAATTGAATTTTTTTTTAAAATATTGATGTTGATACTTATTTTTAGATAAATATATCAGAGAAACATAATTACAAGTTTCCAATCTTCTAATTCACGAGGATCAATTCCATCTTGATTAAGAATACTACCATCGACTTCCATGACGCCAATACATCGACCGCCAGCTCTGTGTAGATATCGCATCACATGCAATCCTACATTACCAAGGCCCTGCAAGAAAAAGAAACAATATTAATATGCCAGTAACAAATTGTTTACATGTAAATATTTCTTCTCATTTAAATAGTTTGTAATTGTAATCAATTTATAAAGAATCTCCTAAAAATTAAATTATATTTGTTTAAGTAATGGATCACTAGAAGTGTGCCCTGTGGTAAAAGTTTTCTTGATTTCAGTGACATACCTCTTTAAAATACTAATATCTTCCTGCAAGATACTTTTAAATATAACAAATATACATGTTATTAATTTAAAGTAACAAAAGAGACAACTTCAAAAAATAAATTAAAATTGGATCAAATAAAATAATAATTTTTAATTGAATATGCAATATTTTTTATTCTAATATTATGGGTAATAATCTCGCATTTTGAAGGAAGAAAATACACTAATTATTCCCTTTTCCGCATTTTATAATTCATCATCACATTAAAAATACAGATATAAAAAAAATCAGAAAATCTGTAGCAGTAACTAATAGGGGTGATTGTGAGTCCAAGTCAGAATTCCAGAAAATTTCCTGAATTAAAAAAAAAAGAATGAAAAAAGTTTAAAACGAAAAAAATTTAAACAAGGTTTTTTCCTTTTTCTCAATATTTCTTAGTTTACTTAAAATATATTTAAATTTTTACACATACCTATACCATTTACACATACCTATGATGACCTGGAGAAGTATAATTAAAATTTACAAATATGTCTTCCTTTCTTGAGTTTATGATTTTTTACTGATACTATTTACTGATATATCAACTATTTACTGATAAAAAATGAATATTAATCATGAATATAAGCTTATAAAGTATCTCTCTGGCTCTCCCTTACAAACAAATAAAATAAACTGTGCTTTTAAGTTCCACCTTTGATAATTCGATTTCCGTTAACTTCTGTGATCAATGATTTTTTTAAAACATCTGGACCGGAAACTTCCGGATCACTGTTAGCGAAAAATCCGGAAATCTGGATTTTTTCTGGAGCACAATCAGCCCTGAACTACCGAAAAAAAGATTGAAGGCGAAACTCTTCAAAAAAGGGTTACTAAACCTGTGTTTTCATTTAGAGATTCAGTTGCTGCAATAAATAATATCGTATTAAAAACATCGGATTTTAAAAGCTATGTGAAATCAGTAATAATAACTGCATGAAAAATAGAAAGAAAATTTTTACAGAAAACAAAAGAAAAAATTTTACTTCATAATTCCTTATTTTTTATTATTTTCAAATGAGAATAGAAAAATCATAAGCATTTCTTTTTCACTAAGATGAGCAATATGATTCTAAAGAAAAGGTAAAATCTTTTGAAAATTTCTGCAGAAAAGAAAAGCAAAATTTTTTACTTCCCACAGGAAAAATCTTTCTGCAAGAACGCGGTAACGTTCCACGACAATGTTGCCAAACTTTTAAAAACCAAGACTTATACATTAAACACAAAAGTTTTTATTGTACCTTAATAACAGAAAATTGCATAAAATTTATAGGACTACATAAAGTGCATTAACATATTTATTTTTTTTTTGTTGAATTCAGAGAAATACAATTGAATGCTAAGGACACATAGGAGACATAATGCACTCTTGATAGATCACAAAACAGGGAAGGTGAATTTGAATAAATTGAATCTCAATGAATAAACTTAATGTACGAATTAAAAAAATTTGGAAGGGGTCAGTCTTTGTGTGGAATGGGGGAAAGCGGAGCGAAAATGTGGTATGCTTCCACAAAATACTGAAGAATTGGCAACTATTAGTACTAAAGTTCTGCACTTGGTTTTGTGTAATTTTGAATTCTTGCACTTTTTGATGGATCGACAGGGTTATACCTTAATTCCAGGAAAAAAAATCTCCGACTTTTCTATGTACGTTAGAAAAATGAACAGTAACAAGTTCAGTTATATACATCTTCTTCCTGAATTGACAATGAGTTATACTCCTCTAGAAAGATGACATAACCTTGAACTTTGATTTTACATTATGAGTTAGGAAAAAGTGCGGTACAAGGTGATTTTTCTTTTTAAATCAAAAAGTAAAAAAATAAATTATAAAATATTGTAAACACATAACTAAATGACATAACAACTAACAGCGAATATTATGAATAGCAAACTAAACTAAACTCCAATTTGCCAATTCACCATTGCAGCAAACAAGTTATTTGAAATTCTGTACAGAGTGATATATTTGATGACAGCATAAACATTAATTTAAAAAACAAAAAGATTTTATCCCTTTTACAAATCTGCTAATACTAATTGATCAATCACAACAAAGTAGCTTGCCTGCATA
>NC_092212.1:88023905-88061503 GCF_043381705.1 Parasteatoda tepidariorum | reverse complement strand
CAACCACACTGTCGCTATGCAACCTCAAATATTGCGCATATGTCAGTCTCTCTACCAATAGATGGTGCAGCCATACACGCAGTTACGTGGCGCCCCATTACGTCTAATGCAAAGTTAGACGCACTGACCAGGTTTCATTTGAATGACCCTCATATATGGTGGAAAATACAATTATATTGCGCAATTTTAGTGTTGGATTGGCTTAAATTAGTTATTATTTTTTCTTTCATTGATTTATTTCTGTACTTATTAAAAACGAAGAGAAATCAAGCTTAGAAACTTATTTTAGTAAGAGTCAGAAATATTTTCTGAATGTGATATGAAACTACAGAATTTCAGTTAAAGAAGCTTACTAACCACAGTTTTTTTTTAAATTGGATTATTTATCTTTGCCATAAATAACTGAAATTTATTTTTATACTCGTAGTTACTTATTAAATTGTAATAGTAATCCGTAATTTCGCATTTAGTTCACACATAACAGTAAAACATGAAGTAAGTAAAATAAAATGTCTAAATAAGTATAGAATAAGGCTGAGAATGAAATTCAAAAATCTGCGAATCCATGAATGAGCAAATAAATTAATAAATGAACGAGTCAGTGGATAATGAATCATTAAACTGAATCGATGTATCAAAACAGTGAATAACACTAATCAACAGTGAATCGATGTATCAAAAATAAATTAGAGTATTAAAAAACGGATCAAGTAAAGGAAACAGAAATTTAATGAAACTAATTATCAGTGAGAGGATGAAAGCGAGGAAAGATGAATAAAATTACTTGTAGGAAAATAAAACGGCGAATTACTGAATTAGAGCATTGAAGAAAAAATGAATCGGAGAGAAGCGAATCAGTTGTGGGGAGAGTAGTTACAGACCATGTCAACCGTCATCTATGAAAAGGTACCCCGACATTGAGTCGAGTTAACATGTCTTATATACTAGTGAATTGTATTGAAATTTTGTAGTGGTAGATACGCTACACAGTAATCAGTGATTCTTTGAACTTTTAGTCGCTTGAACTCCTAGTCGCTCTATTTTATTGATTCATTAATGTGTTAATTCTCTTTCATTTTCGTTTACATATTTATCGATTCAATAATTCGCTCACCTGTTAAATCACGATGATTAAGTCTCTGATGAATTGATACATGCATTCACTTATTTATCAATTCACTAAGTCAAATATTCGCTAATTTATTGATCCGCTGATAATCATTGATTTACTACTTTACTAATTCTCTGTTTCATAAACTTGCTCATTCATTGTGTCTATGATTGATTCACAAATTTATTGCTTCAGAGATACGAATTAGTGTTCCGTTTATTTTTCTACGCTTAAATTATTAATAAATTTTTATCAACAATTATAAATTTAAATTCTCAAAATGCGATAGTTCTTAAGTTCAAATTTTATTTTTCAAAAAAAAGAAAACATATACTTTTTTACTGAAAGTAATATTAAAAAAATATATATAATGAGAAACATATATATAATGCAAGCTGGAGCTTATATTTAAAAAGAAAAAAATTAAGAATTGCTATTATCTACATCAACGTTCGGGAATTCATTAATATCATGGACCCACAAGTTGATAATTCAGTCAAAATCCGCTATAGTGAACACGGTTTATAGTGAACTCCCGGATATAGTGATCGAAATATTCGCTTCCGCCCCTTGCTACACACGCATAATGTCATTTTTTTGTGGATATAGAGAATTAAACACAGAAGGAAAATTTGATGTTATGAGCTTTTTTTCGTCTTATTTTCTTCATTTTTTTGTAATAACTTTGAGTTTTCTACTTCAAAATAAATACATATACCGATTTTTAAAAACCATCTATAGCATGGAATAAGCATTTTTCCTTGTTTGCTTCATTATTGAATGGGTTCAGCATTCAAAGAAGCCGTCATCTTCCAGTATCTGGGCAAATATTTCTAGTCAAAGCCGTTGTATTTGCTAAGCGATTGGATGAGACTTACTTTTATGGACTCGAATGTCTAGTTAGCGGAATAATATAGCGGAATATGTCTAAAAGCGGAATAATATAAATTCAGGAAAAATTATCAGAGAGTCGGGAATTGTTTCAATATCCGCGATGCTGAAAAAAAAAATTTTTTTTTTTGGTACGCAAGAAGAAGAAGAATAAAAAATAAAAATGAACGTAGTAACAAAAACAGATTTTTGTTACTACCTATTATTTTTCAGTCATTTTTGCATTTCATTCCATGGGTCATTTATTTAAATAATGNGTTTTTTTACATGTCAAAGTTCAAAAACTGCGAAATCCTGCACAAAGTAGCCCCGAATGACGGTACGCAAGAAGAAGAAGAATAAAAAATAAAAATGAACGTAGTAACAAAAACAGATTTTTGTTACTACGTATTATTTTTCAGTCATTTTTGTATTTCATTCTATAGGTCATTTTTTTAAATAACGCGTAATAAAAGGGGGATTTGAATCATTAAATAAAATGGTTATGGTTAAGTTCCGGTTATAGTAAACCGAAATTTTGGTCCCTTGAAGGTTCACAATAGTGGGGTTTGTCTGTATAAATTTTCATTCTTTTTTAATGTAGTGACAGTTAGTTCATCCAGATAAGAGTTCTTGTCCAAAATGAAAATTGTTTTGGAAGTCTTATTTTTTGTATGAAGCTTTAATTTTATTGATGATGAACGATAATTTGTATGATGGTTAAGCGTTAATAAATATATTCTAAGAAATAATAACATGTGTCAAAGTTAATTGTCATTATTGTATTTGTTTGTTTCCTTTGCTAATTATCGCAATTATTACTTTCATGTTTAGAAACACTTTGAGAAAAATAAACGTAACTTCAGAGAGGGAGTCATATAGAGAGGAAATGTAAGTTCATTTAATTTATTTCATCTTTCTTAGAGATTTACTTGAATTTGTGTAATCATTTTTATTACAGACGCACTATAAGATTCTATGTAAAATCTTTATTATCAGATACAGCTTTATTGTTTTTATGTGACTGTTCGCAATTGCGTGTATCAATGGGTTATCATTGTAATGCAATACGTTAAAAATAAATACAAATGGGAAGTATATAAAAAATCTCCCGGATTAAAACCCATCACATGCATGTTTAACTATAAAAGTATTGCCTATAAACTTGTGCAAATCATGTCATTATTAAAACACTACTAATCATTTGGTTGAATTATTATGGTATACTAATATAATGCGATAAATATTCTATATTTATATAATACATCGTCTAATTTATTCAATCCTCGAATTTATATTGTCTAATGTCACCAATTGATACACGAATGTAAACAAGTGCAAACAGGTTTCTGTCGTGTAAAAAACAATACAGCTGTATAGTATCAACTGATAATTAAGATTTTACATGGAATCTTAAAGGGTGTCTAATAATTTTGCCAGAGACGGTACATTAATATCAAATTTGCATCAATTATATTTTTATATCAACACTAATTGTGGAACTTAGATTCGGAATGAAGGACAAAAAATTTGCAAATTGTTATCACTGTACATCGATCCAAAACTTTGTTTACTGAACTTCTTTCTAAACATTGCTAATTGAAGGAGACAGGTGAGTTTGTAAATCTGGTTCAATTGCGTGCTTGCAAAAGTGGACATATTTCTAAATGCATTAATATGACCCAAAGCTCAAAATGCGTGTCTAGACGCAGCTCGAAATGTGTTTTTGGAAAAATGGACGCAGATCAACAGAAGCTATTAAGCAGTGATCCTAGTTTTGAAGCCGTTCTATAACACTGCTAAGAGAATTTTATGCTTTTAATATCCATATATATTAAATTTAGTTTTAATATCCATCCATTATCACTGCTTTCAGATATGGGCCCTAAAATCGCTTTTAATATTGGACCAAGAATTATTTTTCTTATCTAGAAGTAATATTACGACATCCAATTATGAAGATCTATGGGAGGCCTAGATAGAAATGAATTTGGTACATTGTTGAAGGCCATTCTAGGACCAATTGAGAAAAAATCTAGATATCCCAATGTTTATCCAATAATATAAGACCAAAAGGCTCCTACACAGAAAATGATATTGGTCCATTGTTGAAAGCTATTCTAGGACCAAAATCACGAAATATAGACACCCACATATTGTTTAGATACTGTAGGTCTTTAAGGTATTTATCTAAAATTCATTATAGTTTCAATGTTCAAGCATCGAAATTAAATAGGCGGTTTGAAGAATTAATCATCACTGCTTGGGATCCACGAATCACATGAAGACCATTCAGTTGAAAAAGATCGATTAATTAGGAATAATTTTTATAAATTTTTTTATTGAAATTCATGTTTAAAAAGCGGATATATATATATATATATATCTCCGTCATTGAATAACTGACCCATATTGGTTTACGGCTACTATCGTTCAATTCCGTAGCCTTGTGATTTTGAACCAATCCAGAAGACAAGGAAACTCCTGGATCGGTATTGATTTGTAATGGGAACATGGAGGACTTTGCATCACGACAGAATTAACGCGCACTATTTACTACGCTGGGAGTCTTCTGTCAGCGGGGATCGAACCCACGGGCCCAGTGCCTTACCAAACAGGCAATCCCGTAGCATATTATTAGCCATTTTATTGAGAACATCAAACCCCGATCAAAGTTATTCAAGGTGGTCCGTTTTATTTTTGACTTACTGTGCACACGTAAATAGTGCGTCCTATGATATATAGATATGATTATTGGAATTCATACTCTTATCACATGTTTTGAATATTTCGATATTTATTGCTGGGTAATTATGATTACCTGCAATCCTATATTTCGTTTATTTGTAATTATAGTTGCATGCTCAATTTCATATTTTAGTTAATTGTAATCATGATTATTTGATTCTTTAGATGATTACAAATAACCACGACTCTTTGTAATCAGAGATCACGTTATTTGTAATCATAATTCTCCGTAATTGTGATTACAGGCTATCCAGGTTGTTAAGAGGCAAACTGCAGCAATATCTTTGAAAATTTTAATATTGTCTGCGACTATAATGATAGTCAATTTTACGCTCTCACCATTTGTCGTGTGAGAACATACAATTCGTAAAGGGGGACAAAGTAGAATTGGTGAACATAAATTCGCCGTCGGCGCAGTATATCGCAAGCACAAGCTGTAGCTGGCATAATTCACCGCAAGCACAACTCGTTGTAACAAGTAAATTTTTTTTTGTTGCTGAAATGCATATATTGGGGAAGACAATACACTAGCATTGCTTACTAAATCCTAAAGAGGAGCAAAATAATTTAGTGAAAAAGATGTTGCTTTAAAATACCTTTTTATTAACATTTATCTTGGCTAAGCAAAATATTTGCATGAGTCGTACATATTTGTCGCAAAAAACTATAATACTCGAAATTGTTATTCAAGTTTTATTTTATAAGCTTTATTCATACTTTAAAACTTATTGTTAGTAATTATTTATTTTTTATTTAATTTAATTTAATTTAAATTCAGTTTTTGCAGCGGTATTTTTGTGAATTTAAAGAAAAAAAGTAACTAAATTTAGCTATCACATACAAAATTCTTACAACAGACATTAGGGGGAGATCTCTATTTTTGACCTGCCATTTACGCAGTCAGGGTTGCCTCCCCCCTTTTGGACGATTTTTTGAAATCTCGCCAAGTGGGCGATTATTACTTGAAATAAAGTCGCTTCTTTATTAATCAAATTCATTAAAATATTTTTAATAAATTAAAATAAAAAATAGCTTACTTTGAGGAGCCAGATCTACCATAAACCTAGTTTAGCGAGATTTCGAAAAGGATTCTAAGATCCACTCAGCAATTAGGCAGTGGTTATTAATGTAAACTATGAATATTAAATCTAGCATACGTTTCGTACAATTTATAAAATATGCAAAAACTTAGCAAAAAAACATATGCAAAAAAACTTAGTGCTGTTAAAATGTATTTTCAGTTTTATACAATCCATACTTTTTGGCCAAACAAAACTTTGAACAAAAAGGCCTAGTTAGCAAATTAGGAAATAAAATATTATTATTTTAGAGGAGATCAACAGAATTACAATTTATGATGTTCTGATGGGTCTTTATTTGAAGTTTTTTCGAATAAATTTCGCTATCATACCAACCCAGGTCTCTTGCCGACAAACAAAATAGTTACCAAGAAAAAAGAACGTACCTTTTTTTATATTTAATTTTTTGTAAAAATATATAAACGCTTCCTTATTTATGCGCGTTTACAAAATGCACAAAGCTCAAATTGTGTGTTCAAATGTTTTTTGCCTGACTGTAGAAGCTGAAACTGTGGAAGGCAAAAAATAATTAAACGATGAATTTAATTAGGTACACTATTTACATTAGTTTCGGGAGAAATGAAAAACTAAACAAATACTTTACAATACGTTACATTAATTATTTTTATTATTTTTTTTAATTTCAAAACAGTAAACATAGTAGTCATGGAAAGTTTTCAATAAGAAACGATACTGTTACTTAAAGTTCTTATTATTCGTGCATTATATTAGAACAGGGATGATTGTGAGCTCAGAAATCCTGAAACTTTCTCGAGTAAAGTCCTTAATGAATCATTTCAAAAAATTTATATCTTCATAAATTTTAATCATTGATATTTTCAAAACAAGAAATTCTAAATAAATTATACACAGCATAATTTAAATGCATAATTATTTATAAAATTACTTTTATCTCTAATCACATTTATTATTCCACCAGAAAAAATATTAAGAAATGAAAGAGATACCAAGTATAAATTCTAGTTCTAATATCTTTAAATAAAATATACAAGAATCTTTATACATAAATGTCATCGATGATTTCTTGAAACTTCTGGACCTTGGATTTCTGGAAACTTCCGGATCGTGGTTTGCAAAAAATCCGGAAATCCAGCTATTTTTTTCCCCAGCATAATCATCTCTGTTAGAATGAAACAGATAAAATTAAAATTCAGATCTATTATTACTGTATAATAACCCTTGAACCCTACTACGTCGAATGAGTGCTCATCACTCCCATGCAAATTTCGAGATCTTACTCTCTCTTTTGAACTAATTAACTCTCCGCCTTCCCTACAGCATTTTGAGGCTTAAAGTGGAAACGTATGTTACTTTTTTAGCACTATCGCTACTAATACATTTTATTCCAACCATTATAATTAATGCGGTTTCTCAAATTAAACTTATTAACTTTACCAAACTTCTAATTTTTTTTTTGAGAAAGTTTTATTTTTACTGTTCGCAAATTTAACAATTTATCTTTTTGTATGTTTTATAACATCTTCAATTGAATGTGTTAGATGTTATAGTAAATGAATGTCTCATTGATTTGTTCTTACAACTAAAATATGAGTAAATGATAGCAATATTTATTTTTAATGTCATCTCATCTTTCATTGAGACAAATAAATTTTCTTCTTTTACAGCTCTTTTAAAAGACATAGCAACCGCTATGCAATGATTAACAGGCGAAGAGGCCAGGTTGAAAATGAAGCAGAAATTGAAGAGGATTCTCCCCAACGAAACGTAGGGGCATTTTAAAATACTATGTTCAATTATTTTCTGCTTAATTAATTTTAATAAATATTCATAACCTGCGATGAACAGGGTGATTGAGAGAAATGTGTTTAATTCATACAGTAAGATGATTTAAACAAAAATTTCAGTTTATATCGCTTTGTGATTAAATTATTACTTTCTGTTTTTGTTCTGTAAATTTAAAATGTTTCATCCAAAAAGTCTTTTTTTTTCTTAGAACGCTGCTCTCATGGAAGAAATAAAAAGAATAAAGGAAGACCATGAAAAAGAAGTGAGAGAACTTCTAGATAAAATCTCTGCTTATGAGCGAATTTTGCAAACAAAAAGAAGCAGGTAAGAAATATTCTGAAGTGTTGGAAAGTATGATACGTTTAAAAAATAAATATTGCTTGCTTGTTTATATATATATATATATATATATATATATAAATTTTTTGAGTGCTCCTCACACTATTGTATTAATTTATTTTGCTTTAGCTTTATTGATACAATATCAGAAAGCACTCTGTTTTACGGATATAATCGTGTGGGCTGATGAAAAGATTATATCTTTTTTTTCCGGTTTTTTTTAAATAAAATTTCATCCTTTTTTTTAAACTGTTGTTTGTTATTTTTTTACTTATTATTCCCCTCTTTTTTTCATATGTCTTTAATTTTTCTTTCTTTTATTCTTCATTTTGAACTATATATATATACAGTCAAACCCCGCTATAGTGAACCTTCAAGGGACCGAAATTTCGGTTCACTCTAACCTGGAGTTCATTGTATCCGTTACGCAGGCAATTTCACTAATGGTTCCCAAACTCCTCCCTTTTATTACATTATATTCATATAAATGACTGAAAAATATTATGTAGTAGCAAAAAATGTGTTATTTTTCATCACTCTTCGTCTTGCGTACAAATAAAAATTAGTAATCTTTAGCTGATGAGCAATCCTCAACATCAGANTTGCTACCGTATTGTGGTTCGAAGCAAAGATACCGATTATAAGGTTCGATACCAAACCGATTTTTCCGCGTATATAGTATCGCCTTAATTAATATTAAAATAATAATTATAGTTCTTTATAAAGCAGATTTAATAATTTATATTATATTATGTTATGTTATATTTTGTCATATTATATCATGGCATGTTACATTACAATACATTATATTATATTATAATATATTATAATATAATATAATATAATAATATATAATATAATATAATATAATATGTGTATTTGTATTGAAATGTTTATGAATTTAATACAGGTTCTAAGGGAGACTGCTATTTAGATATTCAAAACATACTGTTTGGTTATCTTTTAATATTTAAATGCATATTAAAGTACGGTAACAAAAGTTTGAAACACTTGAATCTAATAGAAGTTTAAAAATCTTTTATCCTTAAGAGACTTTTTTAATACAATTCTCATAAGTAAATAAATTAAAAAGAAAGTTGTTTACACAGTATTAAGAGTACACAGTATTCTAACCAATCAGTAGTCAAAAGTTGGAAAGAGCAAAGAATAAAACCATTTGGAACACTGAATTATGTTTCTTTGTCGTTCGGAATCGCCATTAATATTCTTGTTTAAAAAGAAATTATTGATCGCACCTATCCTATTCGGTTTATTTGTAACATTTTATTTTTAAAGCGAAACGTATTTCAATTTGATCTGTTACTTAATTCAAATATTATCAATCAGTTGTTAATTTTTGGTTTGTAGCTTGAAATGCCATGCATCAACACAAACTGATGAGAATGAAGAAGCTGCAACAAGTGGGAGTCTTACAGAAATATCTTCCTCGCCCAATACAACAGAGAGGAACAGTGATTGTGACGTTGTTCTGGATGATGTTCTGGATGATGTTGTTCTGGATGATCCTGAGGAACCTTGCGAGTCACGTTCGCAAATATCTTCCTCGCCCAATACAACAGAGAGGAACATGGATTGTGACGTTGTTTTGGATGATGTTGTTCTGGATGATCCTGAGGAACCTCGCGAGTCACGTTCGCAAATATCGTCCTCGCCCAATACAACAGAGAGGAACAGTGATTGTGACGTTGTTCTGGATGATGTTGTTCTGGATGATCCTGAGGAACCTTGCGAGTCAGGTTCGCAAATATCTTCCTCGCCCAATACAACAGAGAGGAACATGGATTGTGACGTTGTTTTGGATGATGTTGTTCTGGATGATCCTGAGGAACCTCGCGAGTCACGTTCGCAAAGTTAGTAATTTTTCCATTTTATTTTCTTTATTTTTATAGCAATTT
This sequence comes from Parasteatoda tepidariorum, assembly GCF_043381705.1. Lineage (NCBI taxonomy): Eukaryota > Metazoa > Arthropoda > Arachnida > Araneae > Theridiidae > Parasteatoda > Parasteatoda tepidariorum. The sequence continues at coordinate 88,051,673 of NC_092212.1, read as the reverse complement.
ATTTTTATCATTGAAAAAAGTTACTCTTTATTTTGTTAAAATAAATCGAAAACTGAAGTCCTTTTTTTTTAAGGACTTCGACATCCAGTTCTTCGCATGAGTATTTTTAAGAGATAATATAAAGAGATAATTTGCTTTCTTTTAGCTCAAACTCATTTTCAATTCCATTTTTATATTTTAGCGATATACAGACATTATAAAGAGTCATTTTTATCTGCGGATTATTCTTTATTTTGAAATATCACACTGACCATCGTAAAATAATGCATCCTGAAGAGAACTTTTACGAACCAATCAACGAAATCTAACGCGCTTCAGTACTGCTGTAAGAACGCGCAATAAGAGACCTCTATATTTACACTTCTAGCATCGATTTGTGCCTTTATTTTCGTATTTTGCAACCTCGTAACTTTTTACGAACATATTTTAAACCTTACTTGAAAGATTCTGGAACGTGTAAGTTCATTTGAATTTGCTTCTCGCTTTAAAGATACAATCTATATTTTGTTCTTTATTTTTCTCACGTTTTATTTTCTACTTTCTGCATTATATCTTTTATTTCGTATCTTAATTCATATTTTCCGTTTCGATTCAATTTTAAGGGGTGTTCTTCCCACTGCTGTATTGTTATATTTTGCTATGGCTACACTATTAGAAAACACTCCTTTTTGCGGATATAATCGTGCGAGCTGATGACGAGATTTCATCTTTTCATTAATTTGTTTTATAACTTTTTTAGATAGTTTTTTTTTAAAATATGTTTAAAAACGTCTTATTTTAATATTTTTTCTTCTCTTCTCATTCATCTTATATAATTTTCTATGTTCTCTCGTTTTTTTTCAAACTTATTTTATGAGTTCTGTATACTTGCATATGCGCAGTAAATAAAACCTATTATTTTTCTTAATTTTCTTTTTTATTCTTCTTATTTTTCTTCGTCTTTCTCTCTTTTTAAAAACTGAATTCATGTCTTGAAGGGTGGCAAAATGAAAGAATTTCTTATTTAATTGTCTCGCTTCTTTGCCTAAGACAGCCTCGTTGCCAACATGTATCCATTTGATGTTTGGTCCAATCGTTTATGTACATTGTGCGTAATTTCTGTTGGATTATTTTAAGGGAGATTCTTCAAGTCCTTAAAGGTGCCTCTTGGATGGCAATTGATCCTCGTATTTATGTCACATTCAGGGTATCTGCTACATTTTGGATTTTAAAACTCATGAATTTCCCAGAATAATTCCAAGAACTTTTCATGACTTAACGAAGTTACTGTTTTCTCCGACAAAAACAAATAATAAATTTAAAAAGCATTATAATAACATTCATTGAAATGATAGGTATAACCAAAACTGTTATACTCTGCATCTTCATATTTATTGATTTTAAATTTGNAAAAAAAAAAAAAAAAAACAGAGTAAGGAAAGAATTAGCAATAAAATAGCTGAAAAAATAATAGCTGAGTAATTTTTTTTCTCCATTTTTTCTGCAGAATTATATTCTAAAGATACTTTTCTTGTTCATCAGAAAGGAAAGAAATACTCCTGATTTTTCTGTTCTCATTTCGGAATTTAAAAAATTTGCCAATGACTGGCTCGCTTCAGCTAGAATTTTAAATTGAAAAAATAAAATAAATAAATAATAATAATTCTGAAATCACAGAAGTTTAAAAGATACTTAGCTCTAGAAATGATGTTTTTACTTTCATTTTTTGAAATAACATGATGAAAACATTTTATATTTTAATAAAATGTAACTCTGAGTGGGGATTTTGCTACAATTTCAGAAATTCGGAACACCATTAAATAAGGGTGGAGGGGATTCCATTTTAAAAATAAAATTTTTCGGCGACCTTAATCCATGACTTTCCATGATTTTTCTAAAACAAATTGTTAAAATCATGACAAATTTTGTTCAATACCGAAATTCATGACTTCCTATGATTTTTCATGACTTTCCAAGTGCGCGGATACTCTGCACATTTTATTACCTTATTCTTCATAATGATACACGGCATTTTAATAATACTTATATTTTTAATCAACAAATCGTATTTTTACTAATACTTAACATCTGGTTCCCTAATTTTTAAAAACACTTTTTTCGCGCTTAACATCTTGAATACCAAACTTCTGTTTCTTTTTTCTATAGGTATCTCACAAATCATGAGAAGACTTGCGGACCCCAGTTCATTAAACCTAGGACTTGGTGGCAATCGATACCACCCCTACACTGTAAGTAGTTTTCCTATCATTTTTATCATTATATATTTTGAGAAATATATATATATATATATATATATACAGGGTGACTCAGTTAAGCGTTTCAGAGCTTCTAAGAGGGGTAGGGGGCATCCTGACGACTCGAAATCATACAGCAATGTGGGGTCGGAAATGCTTTCCTGAAGCGGTGACGTACACAGAAACACCATAAAGAAAAGAGACCGTAAGTGAAAAATCGCTATAATAATACATAGAAAAAATTATATGGCCTCCTCGGTCACCCGACCTATCATGTCTTGATTTCTGGAGTCATATGAAAACACTGGTTTATGACACCCCTGTTGATAATGCAGGTTGCACGAATCGCAGTAGCTGCTTGCGAGATATGCCTGGAGTATTGCAGAATGTTCGAATGTCCATGCGCCGGAGATGTACGTGTCCATACGTGTCCATGCGTGCACATTGTAGCCGGTGACAGAAACTTCGAATACTTACCTTGGCCCATGTACTATATAATTTTTTCAATGTATTATTATAGCGATTTTTCACTTACGGTCCCTTTTCTTTATGGTGCTTCTGTGTACGTCACCGCTCCAGGAAAGCATTTCCGACCCCACATTGCTGTATGATTTTGAGTCGTCAGGATGCCCCCTACCCCTCTTAGAAGTTCTGAAACGCTTAACTGAGACACCCTGTATATNGCTATTTAAATGACTAAATCAAACGGTATTTAAAATCAATTGTCAGTTTTTATTGCTCTATATCATTTAAAAAATATATGAATTAAAAATCGTGTTCAAGTATATTTATAAAATGTTTGAGAAATTTACTTTTATCTAGCATAATGCATACTTTTGAGAAATGTTTACATGGCCAAAAATCGTTTAATTTTTTAAGTTAAAATTTTATTTAAAAATTTAATATAAAATTATTGTTTGCTTTCGAAAACCTAAAGAAATTGTGTTTTACAGATATTAGAACAAAATTTTAAATTGAACTTAAGTAACTAAACTGTTATAAACTACTTTTTAGCACAGCTAAGTACATTCTAACTTATAAAACAATAATGTTACGCTGAAGTAAGTTAAAATAACATAAAAATAAATATTCATACTTGTCTTAGTTTTATGGCTAAATTCCTAACGATGTTTTGCTTCTCGTGATAGACATTTCGCTTGTATTTTTCACTGGTTATTCAAAATATTATTCAGAAAAAGTAGTCATGACTAATGAATTTATTCATCAATCATTATTCAAAAATATGCATAAATTTGCCTAATGAATGATGAATAATGACTAAATTTTCATATGAATAAATTTATTTTGAATAAATTTAGGCATGAATAAAATTTTCGTGAATGATACCCATCAATGGTTGGAAGTGATTAAGAGTATAAGAGAGTGCTTTAGAACAATTGTCGAGTTTTTTCTGATCTTTATTTTGAATTATTATCCCCAAGACAAATTATGCGAATGCACTTGTTTCCGTTCGTGTATCAATTGTTTAACATTGTAATGCAATACGTTAAAAATAAATACAAATAGGAAGTATATAAAACATTCTCCTGAATAAAAACCCGTTACATGTATGCTTTAATATAAAAGTATTGCATCTAAACTTGTGCAGCAGATATCATTATTAAAAAACTACAGTGTGTCTAATAATTTGGTCTAGTTATTATAATATATTAGTATAATACCTTATGTAAAAAATATTCTAATTTATACAATAGATAGTCTTGTTTATCCAATCCCCGAATTTATGTTATATATCGTCGAATTTAACCAATTGATGCACTAAGTAAACGAGTACAAACCGGTTTCAGTCGCGTAAAGCTGTATAGAGTATCACCTGATAATTAAGATTTCACATAGAATCTTATAATGCTTCTAATAAATTGGCCAGGGACTGTGTATGATACGAAACATGAGTCAAAAGAACTAACAGTTCAGCAGTTATAAGTTTTTTCCCCCCTAAATGAAATTATTCGATAAAATGCAATGTTTTGTATGGAAAAAAAACTCACATAACTTCTGAATTATCCATTTTATAGATTAAATGGGTTTAATTTCATTCAGTTCAGCGTAAAAAAATTATAATAAATGAAATAATAAATTAAGTAGTAATAAATGCAATAATATCACACAATGAGCGATGTTTTTCTTGCTTTCTTGTAGCTATCTGATATATATTTGATGTATATGCAATGTTAGATGCTTAACGATAAAATCCAAATTTTTTTTAGATGAAACATGTTTTTTTTCTTTACTGAAAAATGAATTTGGCTCATTTTTACATGAAACTTTCTTTTCATAAGATAAATAATCTCAATTGTTAATGAATGCTCATTTCTGTTGCAGCAATACCCATCGCCGCAGAATCCATCCGGGTAAGTCAAAGCGTCTTTTTATCTATAAATGCTATTATCACATGTTAAACTAATATTTATGAGCTTTATATATTCAGCAACAATATAAAATCTTCATTTTATTTATGACACTTCATTCCCTACTCTATCATAAATTCTTCAACATTTTTTTTTTATATTGGTCAAATTTTTCACACAATTCAATATCTTGCTTCCCATAACATAGTACAGTCAAACTCCGCTATTGTGAACCTTCAATGGATCAAAATTTCGGTTCACTGTAACTGGAACTTCACTGTAACCATTCCCCCAAACGATTTTTGCTAATGGTTCCGAACACCTCCCTTTTATTACACATTATTTAAATAAATGACCAATAGAATGAAATGCAAAAATGACTGAAAAATAATGCTTGGTAACAAAAATTTGTTCACTTTTATTTCTTATTACCCTTCATCTTGCTTACAAAAATTTCTTGTTTTAAATTTTAGCTGTTAAGCAATCTTTAACATCAAATATAGAAACACTTCTCGACTCTCCGATAATTTCTCCTGAACTTGTCTAACCAGCCGTTCGAGCACATAAAAGTAGTTTCACCCAATCGCTTAGCAAATTCATCGGCTTTGACTTGAAGCATTTGTGGCCAGACACTGGAAGAGTGCGGCTTCTTTCAATGCTGAACCTATTCAATAATGAAGCAGACAAGAAAAACTTATGCTTATTGCTACGTTCCATGCTATATGATGGTTTTCGAAATCGGTATATGTATTTATTGTGAAGTAGACATTTCAAAATTATTACAAAAAAAAATGAAGAAAATAAGACAGAAAAAAATTCAACTTCCCTTCTGTGTTTGGTTCACTATATCCACAAAAAATAACATTATACGTGTGTAGCAAGACACAGGAGCGAACATTTCGTTTACTGTATCCGGGAGTTCACAATAAACCGTGTGCACTGTAGCGGGGTTTGACTGTATAAATATACAAAACAAAAATTTATTGAAATTTAAGTATTTTTTTTTATCTTTAATACAGAGAGTATCGATCTCCAGATATTGTTTACCTAAGACTAGCAGATGTTCAACCAGTTGTGGTTCCACCAGTAAGTTATGTTTCATTATTATTAATTTTTATTGCTTAACAAATATTTCAACATGTATTCATTCAGAAGAGATCTCAGTTAAAAACAAAACTTACATTTTTTCTAATTTAAAAAGTTTGCTTTTTGAAATGAGTAATGAAACGTTTTATTTGAGTTTTAAGCCATTCTCTATTTTTGCAACTGTTTTCAACCTTTTGGCCGATTCCTTGATTATCCCGATGTATATATTGGAAATATTTATAATATCCCGACTATACTCGGGCATACCAGATTTCGTCAATATGTTTTGTTTCATCACGTTCATATTCGGCCGGAAGAAAAACGAAAAATAATAATAATCTGCTGTGACTGGTAGTTTGCCAACATTTGTTTGGAAGTTTTACTATTTGTGGGACTGCAGATGTGTTTTGTACCATTGTATATACGATGGCAGATGAATTTGCATAAAAAAAATTAGTAAACAAAATGACATTTGCAAGCGAAAGTAAAAGTAACGCAGATTACGAAGAGGTAAACATATGCAAAGTATGACAATATTTAACTTTTTTAATTTGCCCGAGATCATTTGGGGTAGTAAACTGAAAGTAAATACAAACACACAAAAAATTACACATAAAATACATTAGGTTACACATAAAAAATTTTGAATTTCAACTTAGAACTTGTGTTTACATTATGTACATTATGTTTTGCTTTAGTTCCCTGTATTTATTAATGAAATTTAAAAAAAATTTTAAATTTTTTTTTTTAAATTTTAAATTTCAGCACGTGACATATAGTTCAGTAAAATTTGATTTTTTTCTTCGGAAAAATCAGTACCCAGGACTTTTATCAAATTCCATTATGGTTCCCGCTTCTCCTCAGTTTATAAAATCGGTTCTAAAATAACTCAACAACAAATATCTCGACTTATGTTTTTTCCACTTTTATCTTGTCCTAATTATGTAATTTTTATAAAAGATTAACTATTTAAACACATTTTGATTCTTGATTTTAATTTAAATCTATTTTTGAAGTGTTTTTCTTAAAGGTCAATAGTTTTCAACATTCGCATTTAAAAAAAAACAACCGAGCATGACATAATAGTGGGATGTGGCTAAAAATTATTATATTTGTTATCAAATAATTAAAGAGGAACAATAATTACCGATACCTTTAACTAACAGTGCAATTCTAAAAAAATTATTAACTAAAAGTAATTTTTTTTTTCAAAATACATTAAATTTTTTTTAAATAAATAAATAAAATAAAAAACTTCGAAATGATAAACACATTCATTAAAACTACTGAAAATATTATCTGAAAAATAATTTTCATCATTACTTACCGAAACAATCAGTGGCTTTAAGCATTGCATTATTAGAACAAGATTAATTAATTAATTTTTTTTCTTCAAATTATTATTAAAATATTAATAATAACACATAATACTATTTAAAAATTTCTATGTGGCTCATATAGCGACAAGACTGGAAACTTATTCAGCCCTAAATAGTCATCATATTTAATTATTTCGTATTACATTTTCANGTGTACATGGGACAACTGAAGATGCTTAAATAATCACGCTGTTGAATACATCAGTTACCAACGTGGAACCTGAAAGTGGTGAGTTCATTGATACGGACTGACCGTAGGCGGATAGGGAATCATAAACATGTCTATCATTGCAACGCGTCAATAGTTAAACATCATGTGGATGACACATCAGAGTTTTTTTGTTTTCTCAACAACCGTTGTTTAAAGCTAAATAGGATTGCTTACTGCAAAAAATTTGTATGAAAGAAAGTGTTCTTAGAAAAAAAATTCCACGGTTGATAGCAAATAGTCATTTTTTATTTTGAAAAAACAATTAGAATGTTTGTATGAAGCAATTCCATGTGTTGCGTCGCTTTCCTGCTGCCAACGTTATTTCATATTAAAAAGATTGCTTTATAACCCCATTTTAACTTTTTTAATGGATACTTTGATTAACTTCTTTTCTCTTTATTGATTAAGTTCTCTTCTCTGGAGTGGCAATTCTAATGATGAAATATTTGTTTTAAATGAATGTATTGTTTTATAGAGACGCTCACTAAGAATATCTTCAGCTGTGGAACATTATACTCCAGAAACTAGGGGGCTAGATCTACTCAGAGAAAGGTAACTTTTTTTAAAAATATCGAATGTACGTTAGTTACCACTTCTTCAGAGCTCAAATTTAAGAAAAAGCAAGTTATTTTAGCAAAAATTATTTACTTTTCAGAAGAAGAGCTGAGTCTGAAAGAAGAAGAATAAGGAGGTATCGATAGAGAGTGAGTTTTTATTCTCTGTCATAAAATATTTAAAATCGAATTGTATTGTGAGTAATAGTTTTACTAAAAATTGCTCGTTAGGATGAAATAATCGCAAAGTTAACTGGAATAGCTGATTTTTTTTAATCGCTATCATCATGTTAAACCTTCTGCGTAGTTCCAAAACTACGAAGCTTTTTCTCTCCATTGTTAACGCTCCAATACAGGACATAACATACCAACAATCAAATGAGTGTATCACGAAAGAATAACAATCGTGTTCACCATCAGCGGGGTAATTTCCACTTCATGGTTACCACTCATTCTTTTACCATAAGTCTGCTTCGATTGATTAAGTTTGTTAACGATAGCAATTGATTAAGAATACGAGCGCTTATATTGTTAACACGTTGAATGCCATGGGGTTCACTGGTGACCAACACTGAGTTTGTTCGCAGCGCCACGGGGGTCACCGGTGACAGACGATTTATTCATTAAAAACACATCATTCGAGTAAAGTTTTAATGCTTTTAGTTTTTTTTATTTTATTATCGTTGCTAAAATAGTTTGAAGAAATTAGTGCAATACATACCGAGAAAATCATTTTGGCCAGACGGGCAAGCCATGTAAAATTAGCGTGGCATTCAACGTGTTGAAGAAGGCTGACATTCGATGACAATCGTTAAGAATATTAACGCCCAATTGTTAAAAACGTAAAAGATTTACCATATTCGCCAAATTGTGAATTTTTGAACAGATTTTATTTTTAAGTTTTTGAAGGAATGAGACTGTTTATTTTTTTTTTAATCGTAGACGGTATGATCAGTTGAAGGTTTTGGTTTATATCGGCGATATAAACCAAACCAACCTAATGTCATCCTTAGCATTCTGCATTTTAATTTTGTCGCAGTTTACAAAGATTTTTTGCGTGCATAGGTTAACCATAGAAAAAAGTCTTATTGTAATCAAAATTTTGCTGAAATTTTGGCTCTTTGATTAAGCAAATAGTGAATAATATAGAAATTCCTGTCAGAGTTAGGGAACCCAAGTTAAAGCTCTCTGGTCTAAATTAAAGAATGACTTTTATGCATTTTATATGATAATTTAATTTTTGTCTAAAATGCAGGATTAAGAAGTAAATTTTTTTCATGGGGTACTTGCATACCTTTTTTCCTTATAAAATTCATAATTTTTTTTAAATTAAAAGTTAAGTAAAAAAAATAAAATTATAAATTAAAAGCAATTTAAAACAATTTTGCAATGCTTTTTTTAAATTTTCACAATATCTTTATGAGCTATATTTGTATAAACTAGAGATACAAAACTTTTAAGAGGAATTTGTTTCTTCACTGTGCAGGAATACGTATAATTTATAAGTTGTTACAAGTAAAAAAGAAGTAAACTGTATTTTTTTTCAACTTTTAATTCCTACTTCACAATTAGTTTATATTGTGAGCATTTGTTATAAAAGAAATTCTAAAATAAACAAATTTTTTGCAGTGATTCTGGACCATTGATGACGATTTACATTGATGCATAGTCCACGAGCCCGGCCTACATATACAAAGCTTACGAACATAGCCAACGAACTATGATGTGCCTCAAAAGCAGTTAAGATTTATCTGTATTTTAATCCTTTAAGAAAATAATAATTAAAAAATAGCCCAGGATTTTTTATGCTGAGTGCAGAATCACCCAAAAAGAATATTTTTTGAATTCCACGAAATGGTATAACCTTATAAAAGAAACTTGCATTTCAGAAATATTGAGATGCATTACTGTGTTAACGAGAACTATTGCTGCTTCGAATTCATTAACCTGAAATCAAAAAAATTTCAAAAGTCAACTGAGCATATTACCTAGTTGAATGGGAATAAATGCATAGTCCCTTAATCAAAGTTTTTTAGAGTAGTGAGGGGAAAAAAACAAAAAGACAAAAATAATTGGGATAAAATTTATTAAAAAATCGAAATTCTCTCATGTGCAATCTCATCCTATCTAAGTCATTGATAACCATTGCATTTACTTCAAAATTTGTTTGAAGCAATCATCCTATGTTCTTTGCAGCAATAGGCATCACAATCGCGCCCCAGTGTCTTTGAAGTTTAAGAGAGAGGCATATTAAAAAAAGAATAATTTCTAGAGACCCAGAAATATTTTCAGTCCTTGCAATCCCCTAACATAGCACCTTTGGAAGAAAAAAAATTTGCTTAAAAAAAATAGTAGTTCTGTTTTTCATAGTTTTAGGTCGGAACTTCTTCAACTTCATCATTTCCTTTCTAATCATTCTGTCAATTTAAAGTATAATTATATAATTTGTTTAACTTTATAAATGTGTATTAAACATACTTTAATCCACCTTCGTGTATAAAAAATCACCGAAAAAATTTAGAGGGTTTATAAAATCCTGACATTCACTATACAGTTCTTTCGCAAAAAAAATTACGTAGTGTTTGTGCTAATACACTTTTAGAAAAAAGCAATTAAATAAAACAGTTTTAAGGAAAGGAAAATTTCTCTTTATACTGAGTTTGATATCTTTTCTGTTCTTAAAAGTAAAAATGTGGAAAAGACAATAATTAGATGCAATCGTAGAATTTAGAATTGAAGGAAATAAAAGAGTTGAAAACTTATCGAAATAATTAGAGATTAATAGTTATTCAGGTTACTTTTCAGCGTGTATTTAATTTTTCTTTATATCAACTTGAAACAGAGTTAGGTACAGTGTCCGTCAAGTATTAAAACCGATAGATTATTAAATAAGTGCAGCTTATTAAAATTAAATCTGCCAGATCCGTATTGATACATTATCAAAATATGCCAAAGCTATCCTTTAATGTAATCATTATCACCGCTTTCTAAAATCAAATCGTTGTAAAAGCGTTTGTATAATTCTATCCCCTACGAACAAGGAGAAAGAAATATATAGATTCAATTTGGACTTCTTAGGTAAATTAAAGGGGGTGACGATAGTTTGAAACAGAGAGTGTGATTGTTTAGGAGTTTTAAAAAAAATTACCATCATTAATTTTAGTTAAGGTAAATCTATTTTCAATAGATGACGAAAAAGGTATAGTTTTAAATACACTTAACAGCAAAATAAATAAATAAAATAAGGTTGAAAAACGTTTAATTTTAAACTTTACTAGGCAATTAATTCTATTTTATAATCTTCTGTAAATTATTAATATAATTCATGTTTAATGCGATAAATGTCAATACAGAAATGCAGCAAATAATTTAACTTTTCATGCCTTGTAAAGATGAATTTCTTTGAATCTTTTTTTTTCTTAAATGTGTCTAGCTTATGGATTTAGCAACTTTATAAAATCAAATGTTTCAATGGACGGTTGACTTCCACAGAATGCTTAAATGTTATTTATACACATTTCCATTTCAGTCCTACAGATTAATACACTTTTTATTACAATAATAAGGAAACAAACAATTGGAAGAAGGTTTAAAAAAGTGTTGTTCGTTAAATCGGAATTTGCATAGGAATACTTTAACAACAAACTTAATTAAATTATCTATTTTAAATGAACAATTTGTATTTATATCAGGGTCTTAGCAACAGCCACACATTTTTGGAGAACAAAGCTATGCAGATTACATGCCATTCTAGTTAGATCATCAAAGAAAAGTATGAATGTTTATGCATCGTAATAAATGCTATTTATTTTACAAGGTTTAAATTTATCAAAAGTGGATCCCTTTTCGTATACAGCTTGCTTCAAAGTTATTTTTTTTAATACATCATTGACTTTCTAAAAAAAACTATGTAGAAAAAGCATACACAATTTCGATAAGATCGGTGAATTATTTTTTGAGAAATCCCTGTCGCTAGGATACATTTTTGTAAGGCGGTCTTCGAAAATCAGTTTGCAAACCAACGGACCGCATTTTTCGATGAAAATTACGCGTAATTCGGCTATCACTATTGCGTGTCTCTTTTTGAATTCTAGAAATCCTAGTGCCACGCTTATGAGGACACAGAGATGAACAACTGCAGTATTTATCTGGCTGAGCTCCTTGCGATACAGACAGCGCTCCAATGGCTTAAAAACCAGGGTTCTCCAATGGCAAGCATTTACACAGATTCCCTTTCTTCACTTATGAGCCTGGAGGACCCACGTAAACACCTCAAACTTATAGAAGAAACCAAAGCCACGTGGAGTAGCAACTATAATATAAATTGGATTAAAGCACACTCAGGCATTGAAGGGAGCGAAGAGGCCGTCTGGGTTGCTAAGGAAGCCACTAAGCTTGGCCAGATTGATTTTGAGATCCCGGGTGAAAAATGCGAAATTAAATCTTATATTAAGAACATTACTTTTCACCACTGGAGAGATGACTGGAGGTCTAGTGACAAGGGAAGACAAACCTATAAATTTTTTAAAGACCCAAGCATAAAGCGCCTGCAGGCCAATTTTTATTTAAACCAACTCCTTAATGGCCACGGAGTGTTCGGGACCTATCAACAAAAATTTTTCAAAAAATCAGCTTCATGCAATTACTGTGGAGTGAGACAGGACATTGATCATCTAATCAAGCACTGTCCAAGATTCGTGGAACCCACATGAATAATTGCGAAGAGGAACATCAATTCTTCGCTATATTGACCTGCAGGAAAATTGTGACTCAAATTATTAAACAAACCCTCGAGGACATTCTAGCCCCAGATCAACTGACCCCAGTCATAAACCAACAATCGAGCATGTCATCGTAAATTTTTACTAATCAACTTTTAGCCTTACATTTTGAATTTTAAATCTACTTTTGATTTTAGACTTCATAGACTTTTAGTCAGACTTTTACTTTTAGACATTTACTATTTGGACTTTTAGCTTTCATTGATTTTAGTTTTGAGATTTTTTTTTTATCGCTTATTTCCTTATTATTATAGTCATTTAATTCTCGATATTTACACCGGCGCTATTGGGTTTCATTGCCTTTAACATATGTTTTTAATTGTCAAGTGTTATTGTTAATCCACTTTTAACTGATCACCACCACTGTCATTTGGCAAAATTTTACTGTAATTTTAGTTTTTAGAGAAATTTTATTGCAATAATTTTACTTTTATCTCCGTATACCCCCCTGGGGTGGGTCGGAGTTCAACCTATTTATTATTATTATGGATACGTATGAAGTAAATTTACAAGCATTTTTTATAATAGAAATTCCATGAACAGAGGAAATAATTAAGACCGATTAATATCTTCTCTTCCAAATGACGTGCCCAATTAAAAATATATAAATAAAAATAATATAGTACTAAAATTACAATTTTTGTTAATAGCACAAAATGTATCGTCTTTCTTTTATTTTTAAATTGAATGGTTCAATCGTTCCACCCCCACCCCCCGGTTGTCACGAAATGACAACGGCTTTGAGAGACCTTTTGTTGAGATGAAAAGGCCTGAATGGATAATTAAACGATTAAAAACAGCATTTTACAAGTTGACTTGGTCAATACATAAGTATTTGGCTACAGTGAAACCTGCCAAGTTGACCACCCTTGTAAGTTGGGCACCTGCATAAGTTGACCTCAATTATCAAGAACGTAATTTTTCCTATATAATATAAAGAAGCAAATGCTTTGTAGCTTGACCACCTGTCTATCTTGTATGTTGACCACTGAAATAAGTCAATTTTGTCTAGGAGTATTATGAAATTCTATTCTAAACCCCTCATCAGTTGACCAGAAAAAAAAATTTCAGAAAATTTTCTGCATTTTTGAAATGTATGTTAAAATTTCACTTGTTTGGTGAAATAGTGTAAAAAGCTAATCTAAACCCTTTTGTGAGTTGACCCTCAGGGGAAACTGTAAGGGGTCAGCTTTTGACCATTTCTTTCATCCGTCCATTGAAAACTGGTGTGTTAGTTGAAAAGTTGCTCTTCCAGTTGCAATAGCGAGCATTTGAATAAGTGAATGCTCTGAAATATGCTTTGATCCTTTATTTATGGTCTTTGATCTTTAAATGTAGTAAATAAATTTTAAAGTGTTCAAATAATTTTATTTTGTTAAAGTTTTCAAATTACATGTTTTCGTGTTCTGATATTTTAAGAAATTATACTTATTAAACACTTCACATGCATAACTAACGAAATAATTTTTTTTAAAAATTAGTTAAATATTAGAATTATATGTATCAAATTGAAGTTCATTCAGGTTTAAACACATTTCTTAAGATACTCATTTGAATATTTTCTGAATAAAAGTTTTAAGTCAAGTAAAAAAAAATTTAAATATATAGCAACATGATATAGGAAACGAAAAAGTAAACAATGACCCAGGATTTTTTATCTAAAGGATTATTTATCTATAAGTTAACCACTTGTCTAAGTTGACCACTAAAACAATGCACCACAAGCGGTCAACTTACACAAGTTTTACCCTCAAACTGATCATTTCATATATAAACTACAAGAAAGTTAAAAGAAATTGAACGCATTAAATTGCATAGGATATGTTATACCGATTTTCACATGTCTTGTTGAAATGTACTATAAATTTATCAATCACACTGAAGGGTCTGAAATTTTTTCTTTGTTTTAATAGTTATATAGTTCTTTTAAGTGGTTTCTAGGCGAGTTCAAAAACATAGTATTTAAATTTCTAAGTATCTGACAGACAAAACGGAATAGATTGAAACGAATAGATTAGATTGTTTTTGTTTCGATGAATAACTGCTTCTAACCAACGTATTTTTTTCCCCTTCATTATTTTACCATTACGTTATTCTAAACGTTTTCAGCATACTTTATTGTAAACGTTAACTTAATAAAATGTTCTTACCACAAAATGACTTCACACTGTAACATCCACTTTCAGAAGAACTACAGGAGATATTATATCGAGCGCCGATTGCACATTGAATGCCTATCCATCTATCTTTTTTATATAGAAAGTGTTCAAAAGTCAAGTAGATTAGAGTCGATAATTTATGGTTTATTAATGTTTGACGAATAATTTAAAACGTCCATTATGTCTCTGAAAATATCGTTAATCTACAATAAATATATATATTTATCGTTTTTATACTGTTCGACTTATCTGCTTTACCTCTGAATGCTTCATACATCTATCAAACTATCTCTGTCAATATACATTTCTATCTATTTGCGCAATCGATGCTCAATATACCTCTGTAGTTATCATGCTCGTAAATAGTTACTCCATACTAGCATGTACTGAACGAAGTTTGAAAAAAATCCCTCTTCGAAGAAAATAGGAAAGTTACTGAATAGTAAATATTAACGAAGCGTGTTTTTTTTCTCTCCATAATTTAATATCCAATGCCAGTGACACTGTAATCAAAACAATGCGTTGGTTAGAAGTAATCATTGTCACTCTAATTCATTTCAACATTGTTGCTCAAAAATCGAATAATACTAGGTGAATAACTCTCCTACTAACTCATCAGTTGCAAAGACGGATGTTAATGCACACAGAAAATGTTTAACACGTGAATAACATGTGTTAGTTAAACCACAGGATTCGTCATATCGAGCGTCAACTGTATGTATACATGTCTATCTATCCATCTAGCTATCTATCGATCTATCTTTAAATATGGGTGGTCATAGTTAAAGTAGATTGAGTCCAAAAATGATAGTTTAAAAAATAAACAATTATGAATATCAGTTGAATTCTATGGAATTTCAAAACATGGTAGTTCACTTGATAATATAACTTGCTTCTTAACTATCAGAAATACTTTCATTCATAAAGGTATTATTACGTAACTATTACTTACTTTTCACTTTTGGACTTTATTTACTTCAGCTCTGAACGCTTCATATAGGTATCTAGCTAACTTTCCAATATATTTTCATATGTTTCTGTCTATATACATACAGTCAACGTTCAATATAATGATCACCTTGTTATTTATTTATAAATACCATCAACTAACGGATTGACTTTCTAGTGCCAGAAGAAATATTTTTGCTTTGTTCTTATGTTCATATATGTATACAAATGTCGTTTAAAATATCGTATTATAAATTAAAACGATATGCTTGTTAAAAGGAATCGTTTTCTTCAATTAACACACGATTAGATAATCGCATAATGTGACAAAAGCATTATCTAGAAAGATGTGAATACCGGGTGAGTTCATAATAATAAATTTATAGTACCTTTCAGAAATAAACTTAAGAAGATAAGCAATTCATATAATGCCAATGATAATATTTGTAGTTTTAGAAAATTCAATCCTATTCATTTTGATTCTTAGTTTTAGAGAAATGTCTTAGTCTTCTTCAATAGTTTTTTTTTTCGATATTAGGAGATCTAACTCTCTAACTATAAACTATCATGGGTCAGTTGTTAAGAAGAAAAATAGTAATGCTAAAGTTACTGTATGCATAGGGGTCACACACCTGACTTATACCCCAGTTTCCTTATCGGTGAAAAGCTTCAACGTGCAGCATCGATAGCAAACCATCAGCTACGAATTCATTTTCTGTGCTATAAATAAGTTTTATGCTGTGGCTTACGATTTCATAACTCATTGTAGCTTATGATTTTATAGGCTTTGAAGCTTGTTTTAAAAAAATAATACGATCGAAATAACTACCTCTTGAGTTTTAAACGATAAAAGTGCTCAAAAAAACATTTCAAAAAGTTATTACTTAAAAACTCCAAGTGTTCAGGGGATTTAGTGCAATGCGAAGGCAAAGCTTGATGGTTACAACGTGCTACCTCGTTAGGGGACTTCAAGCTAGAAACAAAATACTAATAATAAATACAAATAATAAATTTAACCGAGGCTGAAATCGAAATTAAAACAAATCATTGAGTCCTATGAATGCCTTTTGCAAGTCATCATTGTTCCAAACACAACTGAGAGCCGATTAGTATTCGGCATCCTTCATCTCATGAAATGTCAGAAAAGAGAATGAAATGTCTCATGAAATGTACAGAATCTCATAGGATGTTTTATCGGTGTCTTAAAGAAATAGTGAAAATCAATCTGTTGTTGTTGTTGTGGCTTATCCTCCAAATGCCTGACGAAGTCAGACAAGGTCCATCAGACCGTTGACCCTAAGAAAATCGAGGACCAGAAGGGGAGATGAGTATATACCTCCCGATGGTGTTCCTGCCTTGTCGAGGCGGTGAGGCTTGTGTGTACCAATGACCCGGAGGGCTATGCCGGCGGTAGCTCGCTACCGGTAGGGTCTCCCAAGCCGGACAGGCCGAATGGTAGGTGCCAGACGAAAAAGAACACCAACACGAGCCGAGACAGACTTCTACCTACATGGTGCTCAGATCCCCAGATCAACAGAAGATTTTTTTTAAATTCACTTTCATTTTTTTTTTTATAAATCGTGGGCAGACTTTATTATTTTTTTGGGGAGAACCTGACATTGAATGAATGGCGCCTCTGGCGCGGCCGAAAGGCCCGTAAGTCGATTGAATCTAGACCTCTGGCGTGGCCTAAAAACCCGCAAGTCTGAATGAAAGGGCAACCTCTGGCGTGGTCTAATCACCCGCAAGTTTAATGATGTATGTGTGTAGTGTGTGAATGAAGTGTGAATGATAATGTCAGGGGATTCCAACTAAACCATAAATCAATTGCAACTAATTTTTTAAAAAATTAAATTTCGTTATTATTAAATAATCACATAGATTCCTTTGTCTTTCATAAGAATAATATATTGATAAACTTAAACAATCCCTAATTTGATTAAAATTATTATGAACGTAGAATATATTCGTGTCTTTAATAATTTATTTTAAATTTACGATTCTGATGATTAAACAAGTCCCACAAATTAATATCGAAATTACAATTACTTCATTAATTACAATTGCGATTCTCACAAATTAATATTGAAAAAAGAAAAGAAACTGCAGTTAGTACCATTTCGGCATGAAAATTTATTTGCATGTCTAGGTCTAGAAAATAAATATCTATAATATTGTATGGTTTTGTTCTCCAAAACTGTTAAAAATGTATATTTAAAGGAATTTGTTGATTCATAAAAGGACCCGGAGTAGAATTGTGTCGATTTGGGAAAAAGTTTTAATAACATGAAATAATGATAATAAAATAAAATAAAGATATTCCTGTGCCAATATAGCGATCACCACTCATAAAAATCGCATGATTATAAAGTCAACCACTTTTCAGAATCAAATCGGAATCATTACAGTATCAAAACACGCTAAAAACCATCCCTTAACCCTTCGACGCAGAATTTTTATTAAATATATTTTTCATACTTTTTTTTCATTATTCTGTATTAATTTAAGTAAATAAGTGAAAAAATGGTACAGTTGGCATTTTAATAATTTATGGTCAGGAAATACAACATAGAGCATTACTTTTTTTGTCATTAACTATCAGTCTGTCTTTAATAGACGTTTGAAAAGTGATGATTCAAAATTAACTTTAAAGCAAAGAAAAATAAATAATAAAAGAAGACTTTTTAACTATGTTCAATCTCTAACGTCAGAAAATTAGGTAATATGTTTTTTAAAACTCTTCTGTAATTTATAAACTGTAGCCAATTTTAAATTTAAATGTCAATAGTAAATTCAGTAAAAATAAAATACAAATGTAGCTATCAATTCAACTTATGGTGTATTTACAAAGTATTCAACTTATTCAGCTTATCTAATTCAACTTATTGTTTGTAACAGTTCTCCCTAAATGTAGATGTTCGAATTTATAAAATCAAATGTTCTTAGAACGAACGCGATTTTAATACAAATCGGGCACTGTACAAGACACTTTCCTTAGCTACCAGTTTGAACAAATCGGACATGACATAGAATATATTAATGTTAAAAATCAAACTATATTACACCAAAAAAATGGAAACAAGCAATTTCCCTTAGAATCAATGGTTTATTTGCCTGCCTGAGAGAAGTATGTCTCTAATTTTCAATCACCCTCTTGGGATTTTGTTGACCTACCCAAGGGGTAGTTGAAGAAATCAAGTAGTAATATGAGCTTATTTACGAATAATCCATAAAGACCCAATGTCGGAAAACTGATTCTCATGTGTTTAACTGTGAAGAATGGCTTTCTAAAGTAACTATTTATGTTATACTTAGACTAATAATTCTATCTTCAATTCATCATTTGTAAAGTTTTCAAATACTAACTTGTTTGCTTAAAATTATTATTAAATTAAATTTTCAGTCAAAAGGAAACTTTCAAACACTGGTACTGACTAGTTTTAATGTTGATTGTTTCTATAAATTAATTTAAAAAATAATTTTCATTTTTAAATTTAATTTTGGAATTTGAAATTATATTTTTTTTCCTAAAACTATTTTTTTTCTCAAAATATTTATTCCTTTGTCGACACTAAAAAGTTATTTTGTTAGATTTACTTATTTATTTTTTGATGATACATTTTGCAGTGTTTCATATTTAAGAATAAATTTATCGCACTGTTCGCGTAATACTCAATTTGTTTCAACTAAATTTCAATTTTAATTTTAAAATTTCTATAAAATGGGCTGGATTCTGCACTCTTTGTAAACATATAGATATTTGTATTTTATGTAATATTTTCAATTGTTACATCTAATGTGTCACTTCTCCGCGTGTTTGCCAAATACCGTTTTTATTTATTTGTTTATTTATTGTCTGATTTCTATCATAAGCTTAAAAATTGTGAGCTAGCATAAATTTGATATGCTGAACTAAGAATCATCTACAAATTGTTCAAATGTAATATGAGATATCTATTCTAACAGAGATGTTTCTGAATTTCATTAAAATTGAGAATACTGGAACTATATACTTAGTACTATTTTTAAAAACCGAATTAAATCTTGTCTAGTCGATTCAAAAATTTGTTCACTTTCTTCAGTTTATTTAAAGTGATTTTAATGTAATTAACATTGAATACTGCCTATGTTGTAAGCTGTAGATTTTATATGTCAAAAGGCACTAGTTTCTAACAAGAAAAAAACTTTCAAGCCGAATCATTATAGGTGAATTAGAAAATTCCTCATTTCTGTAATGAGATGCAGTTCCTGCAATTAAATTTTATGTTCGGCTAATGACTTTCAGGGTTAAATATTTAATCTCATTGAAAACTCAAAATTGACTTCTGAGAGAAATATTCGTCTCTAAGAAATGATTTTTAGCACAATGATTTATTTTATTCTATGCATTGGCTGACTTTTAAAACTTAATTTGAATATTACAAAAGTAAAAACAAAAGGGAATTTTGCAAGTTATGAATATCTTGGAAACAATAAAAGTTTTTCGAAAAAGTATAATAAGTAAATTAATTGATGTCGAATTTGGAATTACAAATCTAGTGTTAAAAAACATAGAATGCACAAATATATAGTTTTTTTTTTAAATCGTAACGATGAATAAAATGTAGAAGTAAAATATTCTTTCCCGAAAACTCAAGTTAAATTCTTTTTTATTTTCATGCAAAGTTCCAGTTATTTAAGCTTTGATATTTTTTGTAAAAAGGGAAAAAAAATCATGTTTCCAAGAATGTTTTTTCTCACTTAGACTATTTTATTAAAAATATATAAATATATGGAATCTGAAATTGCTCACCGACGGAAACGCACAGTATACCTTTGTACATTGTAATCCGTTTTTCTCTTGATGCAATAATTTATATATGCTATACTGTATGGAAATCAGAACTATGAAAAACGAAAATGTTTTTGAATAATTTAATAAAACGAATAACTCGCAAATATTTTAAGAAAACCCTAATAAAAAATCTATACCTTAAGACAGTGAAACCTGCTTTTAATGCATCTACAAATAAACTGGAATTTACCAATCAAGATTCTTCTTATGAATGAAAAGACTTGTTTAGCGTCATAAAAATGCATCGATTGAATTTATTTCATGAAACTTCTGCTATTCTTTGTCAAAGTTGACATTCTCCAACACAATTCAGCACTTGTGTTACAGAAATACTTTTTCAAAGATTCAAATATTTTAGTTATGAAAGCATTTTTTTTTCTTTGTTTTAAATTTCATATTCGCCTCATTTCATATTCGCTTTCTTTATGCAAATAAAAATTTAATAAAACTACCTTAGAACTTATTAGAAAAAAATTAAGTAAATCATTAGGTTATAATTATTTTTCCCAATTTCGAACTCAGACTGCACTAATAGCTAATCAATTCAACTTAGCTGGAATTAAAAAGTACGATGCAATTTATTTTTTCATAATTATTAATATTATTTTAATTCTTTTAATTAAATTTTATTTTAATTCATATAATTTTAATTCCAACTTACTTTTAAATGTACTTAAATGTATTCAAATGTATAAAATCATTTTAAATGGGTAAGAATTACTTTCAAAAAATTCCATACTCATTTTGCAGATACTTGCTACTTATTTTTTTTTAAAGAATAATTGATACATGTTTTTATGCGTCCATACATTTATTACAATCTGCGTTTCAGTCATATAAAAATACCATAAAAATGTCTATATATAGTATATCGATGGCAGAAATGGCATAAGCACTCTTATTATATTCCTCTTTTTACATTAAAGTATTTCAATAGCATTAAGTCAATAATAAACAGATAACCTCAACAAAAAAAAATCAAAATTTTCTGATTTTAGACTTATTACAGTTTGACACTTTTTTTCACTTTTATTAAAATTGAACATTGTATAAATGGTAATTTTGAAATTAACAATTTTCTATTCAGTTGCGTCAACAACAGCAACTGTGTTTAGGTTAAGCACCGTTACACTCTGCCTTCATATTTATAAGAATCTTCCACCAAAGCCTGAACATATATATACATTGCTTTTTAACCTCCTCAGGATCTGCGGAAGGAAAAAAGCGCTTCCCCAGGCCCACGAACTTGAAATGTAATTCGAGTTAGCGAATTGAGATCACGTCCATGTGATCTTGGGCCGCTAGAGTCAGAAAGGCTCTTTTTTCATCTGTGACTCCGTGAGCAGAGAAGGGAGAGTTACACGATCACGTGTAATCACAAACCTGAAGGGCTTAAATAACGTGTATACAAAAATGTCCAAAAATTGTAATGTTAAACTGGTACAAAGACAGCCAAATCCTTCACTATTATTTTGCGCATACCCGCTTCGTTGAGCTTATAAATATCAAATATAAATGTATTTCAGTGCATTTTAAAATTATTTTAAGCAACAATTACGTAAATTAACACATTCATCCAGCAAGTTTGAAGAAAAAATAATGCATTGCTTTAGAAAAAAAAATGCTCTGCCTTTTTTGAAAAGTTAATAATAAAAAAAGACAATTAATAAAATTGTCATAGTATAATTTTTAACTCATATTGTCTAATTTGCTTTAAACTTTATTTGGGGGACTCTAGTCCTCTAAATAAAATAGTTCCTTATCAGCTTTATTATAAAAATTCTAATACGACATATATCGCCCTTATTGATGAATGAGATAATTTATTAATGGTATTAAAATTTATAAATGGTATTATATTATTTTTAAAAAATTATTTTTGCATACAAGCATTTTAAACTTTCATTAGAATTTGCTCAATTTTTTTTTTAACTTCAGAAGGTAAACTTTCCATACCATGCGTATTTTCAGATAGAAATTAGTTGTTTTATTTTTAATAACTGACTTGCAAACAGCGACAAAGCATATATTCTATATTACTTTGAATATGCTATATGAATATTTTATGTTACTGTTTTATACTTTTAAGAGAACAATTGTAGATTGTTATTGTGCTTATAGTGCTATCACTCTTTATTTTTAATTACAAGAATTGACTTATTGTGTTTAATATTTAGTGTTTAAAAAAAATAGTAACAATTGCCTTGAAAAAGTTAAACTTTCTTGATAATGGTTTGCTAATCTGTGGCTTGGTCACCTTGAGTAAGCACCTGACAAACGAGTGAAAGGATCTCACACTGGAGGCCCATGTGACAAGAGGCTGACCAAAGAAACGATGGATTGATGATATCTTGAGTGGTTTAAAAACAAGAAAGATCTCCAACTCAAAGGTCTAGGACTGAGTTGTACGGAAAAATATGGTTTGGCAAGCTAAGGCCCACCCTGGGCTGTAATGCCAATGAAGAAGATTGTTAAGAAGCAGCTTTTTAAATAAAGTGAATTTAAAAATTACTGTTCTTTCTCCCATACATGGCAGATACCCATTCCGGTGAATGGCACCACAGATTGTTCAGCAGGAAATAAAATAATGCTGGAACTTATTCAAGTACTTTCAGTATCCTGTTCATAAGTATTGGGACGATTTTGGTGGAGAAAGAGTGAATATATTATTAGAATACTGACCAATCAAAAAATAGTATTGGGTTGATCATCAATTCTCAAGCTACTATGTTATTGATTGAGTTGATTCAGTATCACGGAAATGAACAGATTTTTTCCAATAAAGTAAAGTTTTTCAAACTTATGAAGTTAAAGAGAAACATCACCCTCCAGTGCAATCTGATCCATGTGAAAAAGAACAGACTCTCACAGTTTCTGCTCTGTTACAGACAATAAGAGGTACGATGTGCAGCAGTGGATGAGATTTATAATGTCCTGACTGAAGACAATTACTCACAATATATCGAATTGAAGTGTGATATGCATGGTAATCATCACTCATGGAACTACCATTCGTGGAACATAGTCCCAAATAAGCTTTTTATGTAAAACTAGTCGAAGTTCAAACACCAACTCTAATTCCATTAGTTGTGGCTCATCCTCCAACTGTCAAACAAGATGTTTAGTCAGTTAACCCTCAGAAAATCAAGAACCAGAAGGGGGGGGGGCATATATGTTCTCCCTGGAAAGACCCAAGCAATCTAGGGTGTGCTCTGCAGAAACTTGCTGCTAAAATTCTCCTGCCCTCAAGGAATAAAAGACTCTTAATGTGTCTACTTAAGAGTACCATTCGTAAATTTCTGTCATGCCATTATTAAGTTGACTTAGTTAGAAATCTGGAGCACTACTCTCAAAAACTGCATTGTAGATAATCTTGATGATCATTAGTACTGAAATATGCATCATATAGCTTAAAGTTTACACTTCAAAACTTTGGAATCACTTTAAGTTGAACATGTTATCAGATTTCTTTATCTCATTGTACATCTAAAATGTTTATTTAAATTCATGATAGCACATAAGCACATATTTCTGTTTCAATTTCTGTTGATTGATTAGCAATCGTTGTTTTACACTACTCTTTAAAGCTACTAGTTTAGAATTATTTATTTTGTATGATGTTCTTTTATCGCTTGAAGCTTTTATGTTAAATATATGTATATTAAATTGACAGTTTGCATAAAAAAAATGAAAAAATAATGAAAATGGAAAAAAAAGAAAAGAAATGAAAAAAAAATATACATAAAAAAAAAGAAAATTAAAAAGAAAAAAAAGAAGAAAATAAATGAATAAATGAAAAGAATATTTAAAAAAAAAAAAAAAAAAAAAAAAAAAAAAAAAAAAAAAAAAACTAATTGCAAACTGAATATTATTGTTTTTTTCTGTTAATATTGCTTTAAATTTTTATTTTGTCTTGCCACAAAATTTCCTTTTGTACAATTGTTTCATAAGAGAATTTACAAAGTTTTAAAGATGTATAATGATAAATAAGTTCATATGTACATTCATTAAAATGTTTGCAAGTCATTTTTTTTACTGTTGAATCAAATATATTTATTTAAATTTGATATACAAATTGTAAATCAGCAATTTTTTATGACTTTTTATGAATATTTGTAAATTTACTTCTTTGAAACTGTCATTATGTACTTATAGCGAAACTGACCTTGATATCTTGTAGAAAAATCTTTAAAATTTTTTTGTTTTTTTCCCTTAAAGTTGTATTTTTTTTTCTACATTAACAGAGTAATCGCAATTGATATGTATTTTAAACATATCTTAAAGCAAAGTAGGCTTTGTAGTCTGGTTAGAAATAAACAAAATACGCATGGTAAATAACGCATAGGGCTCTTTATTAAAATATAACTTAAATAATAAATATAAAGTATTAAAATATAACTTTTTGTGAACATATAATTTTTTTTATGAAAAAAATATCAGAACTATCTATAGTGAATGGATAAAATATATTTCAATTTTACTTAACAGGTCAGATAAAACCCCTAACGATCTGGAAGTGTCACAAACTGTGGACACAAATTTTTTAAAGTAAAGATTTATTTGTAAAACTGAATTATAATTACTATACTGATTTGAAATATTAATTATATAAATAATTAAAATTGTATAATTGAATATTATTGAATCGACAATTATATGTGAATAGAAATAATAAAAAGAGGGCAACATTCGACCCCTTATGAATATATAGTGGAAATGAAGGCCCGTTAAGGGTTAATTCATTTCTCATGTGATAAAGCATTTATTTCTTTAATTCATTTAATACTATAATACATTACTCAATTTATCTATATTAATCTATAGATTAAATACAAAGATCCGTTAATTTTTTTTATTTCACTATTATAAAATAGCGATTTTTTATTCTAAATAATTGATATTTGTGCTGAAATATATTTCTTAAAATATATATCTTAATATTGTAAATCAAAGTATGTGCATACAAAAAATTGTCTTTGAATCAGTTTTCTCATTTTTATCTTTTCGACATTTTTAATGAATTGAATTTAGTTTGTTGTGTAAATTCAATTAAATGATTAATTCAAAAATTACTGGCAAAAATATGAATTTAAATATTAGTTTGCATCAAAATGAGTGCTTAACCTTTTTAAAATTAATAGTCAACTATTTAATTAATGTTCAATTTTAAAATTTGAAGAAAAAAACGTCAAATTATCTACTTTAATCATTTTACCATTAAATAAGTACCAAAAATGATTAACTAGACTTTGCTGATTTTTGTTTTCTAAAATTAAATTCCTCGTCATACAATTTTTGCTTAAGATATTATATTTAAATTGAATGTTTTATAAGAATTTAGTGGATCTAAATGTTTTATATCCAGATTCAATATTTGAAAAGCATTTGTGCATTTTAACAGGTTTTTAATAACGTGTATATGATTGGTGGCTGTTAAGGAACTATGCATTGAGCTTAAAGATTGCTTGAAGTATTAAAATTATAAAATGCTAAATCTTTGATTCGAATAATTAAAATATTCATTCCAATAAGCATTTTAACTCTGATTTGAGTCAGTCCTCAATTAATCTTACGAGTTTGTGATTTCCAGCTATGAAATGATTCAATAAAATTCATATTTAACCCCTTTTGCCTCAAATCCGAGTTTCTAATAAACTTAATTAGTTTATTCAAATGAAATCAGTTAGCCCATTTCATGTTTCGATTCGATCATTTTTAATAACTCTATTTAAAATGAAGTTAGTTTCGGTTCGTGAATATCAAAATTGACCTAGAGTAGCAGACAGTATTCAGTATTAAGATGCATATCAAAAAGTATTATTTGTATCCTATTTCAACACGGTTACCTAGTTATTAAAAGTTGATTTTCACGTGCTTCTTTTTTTACAACACAAGATTCAATATTTCATTAATGAGTTACGCAACACAGGAAGACTAATATGACATTCTACTGCGCATCAGCTATTAAATACATGAATCAATTTTTCCTATTCAAAAGCACACATTCTCTTACCGAATTGTTATAAACTGAGATACTTATAGAATAAATGAAAGAAACAATTTAAAAAAAAAAGGTTTTTTTTACACAATTTTAATTAAGAACTGCAATAATAATATAAATATTTCATCCATTTTTTAAAGGAATCAGGATTTTGATAGTTATGTTTAATATAAATGTATTGCTAGTTATAATATTGATTTTAGATAAATAATAAGCAGCCAATGTGTAAACTTCTGATAACTTGTTTCTAACAATTAAAATTTTTGAGTAAAAGCTGAACACACTTAAAAACAATATTGAGCCATCCCGATGAAATTATTAATCATATGAAAAGCTACGAAAGTAAAATTGGTTATTTAAATTCAATAAATATTTAAAAAAAACTATAGAATACAAACTATTGATTTCATCTTATTTCTGGAGTGTTTTATTAATGGAGACAGTTGTGTAGATGCTTTAATGCTAGAAATTTTGTTATCTGAGCAATTTTAAAATATTGCTTATTTTTGCTATTTCAAATTTGCATCAAAACAGTGAAAAACTTGTTACGTATTTTTAAATTCCAGTTTTTGTCCCATTATTGATTTTTCATCTCATTTGCTTTGTGTTCTTCTTTCTAAATAATAAGGAAAAGAGGAAGAAAAATTCTTTCGAAAATGTCATTTAAAGCATTTCAAAAAGTTGAAGTATTTTAAAAAGTTATATATTAAAAAGAGGATCTGGAATTATAAACATCTCGATAAATTACGACTTTTTTTGCGATATTTCTTCAATCCTTTTTTTATTGTACAATTTCACAAATGTCTTCCCCTTTAGTAATAAATTTCTTGAAACTGGTAACTTAGTGTAATATTATATTATTCCATTGTAAAAGGTAAAGCTAGGAGAGAACGAATATTAATACTATTCCAGTAGTTTTACAACAGTATTCTTTCATTTAATGAACAAATTGACTGTTCAGATATAAAGCTTTCGTTATTTTAATTAATTTTACTAAAGCCTCTAAATTTCTCGAGCGTGACAGTTTGATCAACTACTTTTAAATGAAACTATTTCTCAGAAGTTTCGCCAACAAACCTTTTTTTCTTTCAAAAAACGATTAGTGTTTAAACAAAAAGACTGCGTGATCGCAAAATAGGAGGTCTGTTAATTAGAAGACTATTTCATTTTAAGAGTTAATTTTTTCTGCTTTTTTGACTTTTTGTTAGAATA
>NC_092212.1:88003753-88023405 GCF_043381705.1 Parasteatoda tepidariorum | reverse complement strand
TCATATTCATCAATAAGGGCGATATATGTCGTATAAGAATTTTTATATTAAAGCTGATAAGGAACTATTTTATTTAGAGGACTAGAGTCCCCCAAATAAAGTTTAAAGCAAATTAGACAATATGAGTTAAAAATTATACTATGACAGTTTTATTAATTGCCTTTTTTTATTATTAACTTTTCAAAAAAGGCAGAGCATTTTTTTTTCTAAAGCAATGTATTATTTTTTCTTCAAACTTGCTGGATGAATGTGTTAATTTACGTAATTGTTGCTGAAAATAATTTTAAAATGCACTGAAATACATTTATATTTGATATTTATAAGCTCAACGAAGCGGGTATGCGCAAAATAATAGTGAAATGTTTTGGCTGTTTTTGAACCAGTTTAACATTACAATTTTTGGACATTTTTGTATACACGTTATTTAAGCCCTTCAGGTTTGTGATTACACGTGATCGTGTAATTCTCCCTTCTCGGCTCACGGAATCACAAATGAAAAAAGAGCCTTTCTGACTCTAGCGGCCCAAGATCACATGGACGTGATCTCGATTCGCTAACTCGAATTACATTTCAAGTTCGTGGGCCTGGGGAAGCTCTTTTTTCCTTCCGCAGATCCTGAAGAGGTTAAAAAGCAATGTATATATATGTTCAGGCTTTGGTGGAAGATTCTTATAAATATGAAGGCAAAGTGCAACGGTACTTAACCTAAACACAGTTGCTGTTTTTGACGCAACTGAATAGAAAATTGTTAATTTCAAAATAACCATTTATACAATGTTCAATTTTAATAAAAGTGAAAAAAAAGTGTCAAACTGTAATAAGCCTAAACTCAGAAAATTTTGATTTTTTTTGAGGTTATCTGCTTATTATTGACTTAATGCTATTGAAATACTTTAATGTAAAAAGAGGGATATAATAAGAGTGGTTATGTCATTTCTGCCATCGATATACTATATATAGACATTTTTATGGTATTTTTATATGACTAAAACACAGATTGTAATAAATGTATGGACGCATAAAAACATGTATCAATTATTCTTTAAAAAAATAAGTAGCAAGTATCTGCAAAATGAGTATGGAATTTTTTGAAAATAATTCTTACTCATTTAAAATGATTTCATATATTTGAATACATTTAAGTACATTTAAAAGTAAGTTGGAATTAAAATTATATGAATTAAAATAAACTTTAATTAAAAGAATAAAAATAATATTAATAATTATAAAAAAATAAATTTCATCGTAATTTTTAAATCCAGCTAAGTTGAATTGATTAGCTATTAGTGCAGTCTGAGTTCGAAATTGGGAAAAATAATTATAACCTAATGATTTACTTAATTTTTTTCTAATAAGTTCTAAGGTAGTTTTATGAAATTTTTATTTGCATAAAGAAAGCGAATATGAAATGAGGCGAATATGAAATTTGAAACAAAGAAAAAAAATGCCTTCATAACTAAACTATTTGAATCTTTGAAAAAATATTTCTGTAACACAAGTGCTGAATTGTGATGGAGAATGTCAACTTTGACAAAGAATAGCAGAAGTTTCATGAAATATATTCCATCGATGCATTCTTATGACGCTAAACAAGTCTTTTCATTCATAAGAAGAATCTTGATTTGTAAATTCCAGTTTATTTGTAGATGCATTAAAAGCCGCTTTCCCTGTCTTAAGGTATAGATTTTTTATTAGGGTTTTCTTAAAATATTTGCGAGTTATTCGTTTATTAAATTATTTAAAAACATTTTCGTTTTTCATAGTTCTGATTTCCATACAGTATAGCATATATAAATTATTGCATCAAGAGAAAAACGGATTACAATGTACAAAGGTATACTTTGCGTTTCCGTCGGTGAGCAATTTCAGATTCCATACATATATATATTTTTAATAAAATAATCTAAGTGAGAAAAAACATTCTTGAAAACATGATTTTTTTCCCTTTTTACAAAAAAAATATCAAAGCTTAAGTAACTAGAACTTTGCATGAAAATAAAAAAGAATTTAACTTGAGTTTTCGGGAAAGAATATTTTACTTCTACATTTTATTCATCCTTACGATTAAAAAAAAATATGTATTTGTGCATTCTATGTTTTTTAACACTAGATTTGTAATTCCAAATTCGACATCAATTAATTTACTTATTATACTTTTTTGAAAAACTTTTATTGTTTCCAAGATATTCATAACTTGCGAAATTCCCTTTTGCTTTTACTTTTGTAATATTCAAATTAAGTTTTAAAAGTCAGCCAATGCATAGAATAAAATAAATCATTGTGCTAAAAATCATTTCTTAGAGACGAATATGACTCTCAGAAGTCAATTTTGAGTTTGCAATGTGATTAAGTACTTAACCCTGAAAGTCATTAGCCGAACCTAAAATTTAATTGCAGGAACTGCATCTCATTACAGAAATAAGGAATTTTTTAATTCACCTATAATGATTCCGTTTGAAAGTTTTTTCTTGTTAGAAACTAGTGCCTTTAGAGATAATTCTTTTGATGTATAAAATCTACAGCTCACAACATAGGCAGTATTCAATGTTAATTACATTAAAATCTCTTTAAATAAACTGAAAAAAGTGAACACATTTTTGAATCGACTAGAAAAGTTTTAATTCGTTTTTTAAAAATAGTAATAAGCATAGTAATAAATAGTAATAGTTCTAGTATTCTTAATTTTAAAGAAATTCAGAAGCATCTCTGGTATCTCATATTACTTTTGAACAATTTGTAGATGGTTCAGCATATCCAATTTATGCCAGCTCACAATTTTTAAGTTCATGATAGAAATCAGACAATAAATAAACAAATAAATAAAAATTTGGCAAGTACGTGGAGAAAAGACATATGAAATGTAACATAGTTGAAAATATTATATAAAATGCAAATATTTATATATTTACGAAGAGTGCAGAATCCAGCCCATTTTATAGAAATTTTAAAATAAAAATTTAGTTGAAACAAATTGTGTATTACGCGAACAGTGTTATAAATTTATTCTTAAATGTGAAACGCTGCAAAAAGTATCATTAAAAAATACGTAACTATAACAAAATAGCATTTTAGTGTTGACAAAGGAACAAATATTTTGAGGGAAAAAAATACTAGTTAAGTAAAAAATAAATTAGTTTGAGGGAAAAAAATATAATTACAAATTCTAAAATTAAATTTAAAAATTATTTTTAAACTAATTTGTAGAAACAATCAACATTAAAATTAACCAAAGCATTCAAAATATTTGAAAGTTTCCTATTGAATGAAACTTTCATTAAAAAATAATTTTAGGCAAACAAGTTAGAATTTTAAAACTTTACAAATGATGAATTGAAGATTCCTTTAATTTACATTTTTAACAGTTTTGGAGAACAAAGCAGTATAATATTATAGATATTTCTTTTCTAGATCTAGATATGCAAATAATTTTCATGCCGAAATCGTACTAACTGCAGTTTTTTTTTTCTTTTTTCGATATTGATTTGTGAGAATCGTAATTATGAATAAGGAATTAATTGTAATTACCATAGTAATTTGTGTGATTTATTTAATAATCAGAATCGTAAATTTAAAATAAATTATTGAAGACACTAATATATTCTGCGTTCGTAACAATTCTAATCAAATAAAGGATTGTTTAAATTTATCATTATATTATTCTTAAGAAAGAAAAAGGAATTTATGTAATTATTTAATAATAATGAAATTTAATTTTTTAAAAAATTAGTTGCAATTAATTTATGGTTTAGTTGGAATCCCCTGACATTATCATTCACACTTCATTCACACACTACACACATACATCATTAAACTTGCGGGTGATTAGACCACGCCAGAGGTTGCCCTTTCATTCAGACTTGCGGGTTTTTAGGCCACGCCAGAGGTCTAGATTCAATCGACTTACGGGCTGTTAAGCCGCGCCAGAGGCGCCATTCATTCAATGTCAGGTTCTCCCAAAAAAAATAATAAAGTCTGCCCACGATTTATAAAAAAAAAATGAAAGTGAATTTAAAAAAAATCTTCTGTTGATCTGGGGATCTGAGCACCATATAGGTAGAAGTCAGTCTCGGCTCGTGTTGGTGTTCTTTTTCGTCTGGCACCTACCCTTTGGCCTATCCGGCTTGGGAGACCCTACCAGTAGCAAGCTACATCCGGCATAGCCCTCCGGGTCATTGGTACGCACAAGCCTCACCGCCTCGACAAGGCAGGAACACCATCGGGAGGTATATACTCATCTTCCCTTCTGGTCCTCGATTTTCTTAGGGTCAACGGTCTGATGGACCTTGTCTGACTTCGTCAGGCATTTGGAGGATAAGCCACAACAACAACAGATTGATTTTCACTATTTCCTTAAGACACCGATAAAACATCCTGTGAGATTCTGTACATTTCATGAGACATTTCATTCTCTTTTCAGACATTTCATGAGATGTCGAATACTAATCGGCTCTCAGTTGTGTTTGGAACAATGATGACTTGTAAAAGGCGTTCATAGGACTCAATGATTTGCTTTAATTTCGATTTCAGCCTCGGTAAAATTTATTATTTGTATTTATTATTAGTATTTTGTTTTTAGCTTGAAGTCCCCTAACGAGGTAGCACGTTGTAACCATCAAGCTTTGCCTTCACATTGCACTAAATCCCCTGAACACCCGTTCTTGGAGTTTTTAAGGAATAACTTTTTGAAATGTTTTTTTAAACACTTTTATCGCTTAAAACTCAAGAGGTAGTTATTTCGATTGTATTATTTTTTTAAAACAAGCTTCAAAACCTATAAAATCCCAAGCTGCAATGAGTTATGAAATCGTAAGCCACAGCATAAAACTTATTTATAGCACAGAAAACGAACTCGTGGTTGATGGTTTGCTATCGATGCTGCACGTTGAAGCTTTTCACCGATAAGGAAACTGGGGTATAAGTCAGGTGTGTGACCCCTATGCATACAATGACTTTAGCATTACTATTTTTTTTCTTAAAAACTAACCAATGATAGTTTATAGTTAGAGAGTTAGATCTCCTAATATCGAAAAAAAAATTGTTCAAGAGGACTAAAACATTTCTCTAAAACTAAGAATCTAAAAAAATAGGACTGAATTTTCTAAAACTACAAATATTATCCTCGGCATTATATGAATTGCTCATCTACTTAAGTTTATTTCTGAAAGGTACTGTAAATTTATTATTATGAGTTAACTCACCCGGTATTGACATCTTTCTAGATAATGCTTTTGTCATATTATGCGATTATCTGATCGTGTGTTAATTGAAGAAAACGATTCCTTTTAACAAGCATATCGTTTTAACTTTTAATACGATATTTTAAACGACATTTGTATACATTTATGAACATAAGAACAAAGCTAAAATATTTCTTCTGGCACTAGAAAGTCAATCCGTTAGTTTATGGTATTTATGAATAAATAACTAGATGATCATTATATTGAGCGTTGACTGTATGCATATAGACAGAAACGTATGCAAATACATTGGAAAATTAGCTAGATACCTATATGAAGCGTTCAGAGCTGAAGTAAATAAGGTCCAAAAGTGCAAAGTTACGTAATAATACCTTTATTGATGAAAGTATTTCTGATAGTTAAGAAACAAGTTATATTATCAAATGAACTACTCTATTTTAAAATCCCGTAGAATTCAAATGATATTCATAATAGGTTATTTTTTAAACTATCATTTTTGGACTCAATCTTCTTTAACTATGAACACCCATATTTAAAGATAGATCGATAGATAGCTAGATGGATAGATAGACATGTATACATACAGTTGACGCTCGATATGGCGAATCCTGCGGTTTAACGAACACGTGTTATTCACTTGATAAACATTTTCTGTGTGTATTAACATCCGTCTTTGTAACTGATGAGTTATTAGGAGAGTTATTCACCTAGTATTATTCGATTTTTCAATTTTCGAGTAAAAATGTTGAAATGAATTCGAGTGAAAATGATTACTTCTAACCGACGCATTGTTTTGATTACAATGTCACTGGCATTGATATAAAATTATAGAGGGAAAAAAAGCGCCTCGTTAATATTTACTATTCGGTAACTTTTCCATTTTCTTTGAAGAAGGTTTTTTTTCGAACTTTGTCCAGTACTTACTAGTACGGAGTAACTATTTACGAGCATGATAACTACATGGGTTGTTGTGTAGAGCATCGATTGCGTACATAGATAGAAATGTATATTGACAGAGATAGCTTGATAGATGTATGAAGCATTCAGAGGTAAAGTAGATAAGTCGAACAGTATAAAAACGATAAATAAATATATATTCACTGTTGATTAATGAGTTATATTTTCAGAGACGTAATGAACGTTTTAAATTATTCGTCAAACGTTAATAAACCATTAATTATTAACTTAAATCTACTTGACTTTTGAACACTTTTTATATAAAAAAAGATAGATGGATAGGCATTTGTGTATAATCGGCGCTCCATATAATATCCCCTGTAGTTCCTCTGAAAGTGGCTGTTACAATGTGAAGTCATTTTATGGTAAGAACATTTTATTAAGTTAACGTTTACAATAAAGTATGCGAAAAAACGTTTGGAATAACGTAATACTAAAATAATGAATGGAAAAAAAATACGTTGGTTAGAAGCAGTCTTTCATCTAAACAACAACAATCTTATCTATTCGTCGCAATCTATTCCGTTTTGTCTGCCAGATACTTGAAATTTAAATACTATGTTTTTGAACTCTCCCCTAGAAATCACTTAAAAGAACTATATAAATATTAAAACAAAGAAAAAAAAAATTCAGACGCTTAAGTATGATTGATAAATTTATAGTACCTTTCAACAAAAAATTGTGAAAATCAGTATAAGATCTCCTGTGCAATTTCTCTTAACTTTCTTGTAGTTTAAATATAAAATGATTAGTTTGAAGTAGCCAAATACTTATGTATTCATCAAGTCAACTTGCTGTTTTTAATTATTTATCCTTTCAGATATTTTCGTCTCGACAAAAGGTCTCTCAAAGCCGTTGTCATTTCATGACAATCGGGGGGAGGGGGCGTAGATCTATTTTTTTTTTGTCGTGTCTATGACATAGCCGAATCAATATGGCGAATATGTTTCCATGAGTCTTGATTACTGCTTCTGCGATTTGCTTGATGTTATCGTCATAAAGGTCAATCAATGACGGCAAAACTCATATTTTTCTCAGATTATCACTCATTGCTGGACACTCAAAGATAATGTGGATATATTGAACTAATCAATTAAAAAAAAAAACGATAAATTTTGTGCTATCAACAAAAATTTTAATTTTAGTACTATATAATTTTTATTTATGTATTTTTAATTGGGCACGTTATTTGGAAGAGAAGATATTCATCGGCCTTAATTATTTCTTCTGTTCATGGAATTTCTATCATAAAAAATGCGTGTAAATCTACATCATACGTGTCCATAATTATCATATATGTGTCCTCATAAGCGAGCACTCGGATTTCCAGAGTTTAAAAAGAGTCACGCAATAGTGATAGCCGAATTTCGTGAAGTTTCCATCAAAAAATGCGGTCTGTTAATTTTGATTTGCGAACTGATTTTCGAAGACCGCCTTACAAAATTATATCCTTGCTACAGACTCGAGATTTCTCAAAAAATAATGCACCAATCTTATTGAAATTGTGTATGCTTTTTCTACATCACGTTGTTTATCAATTCTATGAAATATTAAAAAAAAAAAAACTTTAAATTTTTAGCTAGTTGTATTCGAAAAAGGATCCATTTTTGGTAAATTTAAGCCAAGTAAAAAAAAAAGCGTTTAAAAATGATTCATGCGATGCATAAACGAGCCAACATTTATACTTTTCTTTGATGATCTAACTGGAATGACAAGAAAAAAAATGTAATCTGCGTAGCTTTGTTCTCCAAAAATGTGTGGCTCTTGCTAAGAGTAATACCCTGATATAAATACATATTGTTCATTTAAAATAAATAATTTAGTTAAGTTTATTGTTAAAGTGCTCTTAGACAAATTCCGATTTAGCAAACAACATTTTTTTTAACCTTCTTCCAATTGTTTCTTTCATTATTATTGTAATAAAAGACGTATTAATCTGCAAGACTGAAATTCAATGTGTATTAATAGCATTTCTTCTGTAGTACTTCTGTAGGAGCTTCATTAAGAAACTATATAAGTTAACCGTTCATTAAAATCGTTGTGAGAATAGTTGATTTTAAAAAATTGCCAAATCCGTAAACTAGACGCATTTAAGAAGAAAAAAAAGATTCAAAGAAATTCATTTTTAACACAGTAATGCATCGCAATATTTGTGAAATGCAAATTTTTCCATAAGGATATACCATTTCATTGAATTCAAAAAACAAAACAAAAATTCTTTTTTGGTGATTCTGCACTCAACATAAAAAATTCTGGGCTATTTTTTAATAATAATTATTTTTTAAAATGATCTTAGCTGTTCTTGAGGCACATCATAATTTGGTAGTCGAACGTCCAGATTCACTGCAAAAAATTTGAATATTTCAGAATTTCTTTTATAAAAAAAGCTCACAATATAAACTAATTGTAAAGTAGGAATTAAAAGTTTAAAAACGTTTACTTCGCAGTGCAGAAACAATTTCCCCTTAAATGTTTTGTATCACTCGTTTATACAAATATAGCTCATAAAGATATTGAAAAAGAAAATATAGAGCATTATAAAATTGTCTTACATTGCTTTTAATTTATAATTTTTTTTTTAAATTTAATTCTCAATTTTAAAAAAATTATACATTTTATAAGGAAAAAAAAGGTATGCAAGTACCCTATGAAAAAAATTTACTTTTTAGTCCTGCATTTTAGACAAAAATTATTCAATATCTCATAAAATGCATAAATGTCATTCTTTAGTTTGGACCAGAGAGCCTTAACTTAGGTTCCCTTCACTAACTTTGACAGGAATTTCTATAGTATTCACTATTTGCCACATCAAAGCGCCAAAATTTTTATTTTAATAAGAGACTTTTTTCTATGGTGAACCTATGCACGCGAAAAATCTTTGTAAAGTACGACAAAATTAAAATACAGAATGTTAAGATTCACATTAGGTTGGTTTGGTTTATATCGCCGATAATCACTTCAACTGATCATATCGTCTACGATTTAAAAAAAATAAAGTCTCATTCCTTCAAAAACTAAAAATCTGTTCCAAGACTCACTATTTGGCAAATGTGGTCAATCTTTTACGTTTTTAACAATAATGCATTAATATTCTTAACGATTGTGAGCAAATGTTATTCGTCTTTAACACGTTGAATGCATTTTACATGGCTTGCCCGTCTGGCCAAAATGATTGTATCAGTATGTATTGCATTAATTTTTTCAAACCATTTTAGTAACGATTATATACAAAAATTAAAAATTTACTCGAATTATGTGTTTCTAATAATCTTGGCTGCACCGGTGACCCCCGTGGCGCTACGAACAAACTCGGTGTCAGTCACCGGTGAGCCCCATGGCATTCAACGTGTTAACAATCTAAACGTTGCGATTCTTAATCAATTGCTATAGTTGACAAACTTAATCAATCGAACACGTAACCAGACTTTTNAAAAATTAAAAATTTACTCGAATTATGTGTTTCTAATAATCTTGGCTGCAACGGTGACCCCCGTGGCGCTACGAACAAACTCGGTGTCAGTCACCGGTGAGCCCCATGGCATTCAACGTGTTAACAATCTAAACGTTGCGATTCTTAATCAATTGCTATAGTTGACAAACTTAATCAATCGAACACGTAACCAGACTTTTGGTAAAAGAATGAGTGACGCGGTGACCATGAATTACATTCTTACCCCCCCCCCCCCNCCCCGCTGATGGGTGAAATTCTGTCATAATCGTTATTCTTTCGTGCTATACTCATTTGATTGTTGGTATATTATTTATTACAGCTGTGGGGAGGAAAGTTTCTTAGTTTGGGAACTACGCAGAAGGTTTAACGTGATGCTAGCGATTTAAAAAAAAAACAGCATTTATTTCCTCCTAACGAGCAATTTTTAGTAAAATTATTACATATATATTACTCACAATACAATAAATACGATCTTAAATATATTTTTTTAAATTTTTTTTTTAATTTAATGGCGGGCACTTGGAACTATTGTCCATTGGTCGCAGAAAGTACCAGAACTGCTAACTCTCTTTTCGTTACCCAGTGGGCACCTGAGGCGAAGCCACGGCGGTGGGGCAGCGTCGCCCACGTAGCACTACCACAACCCGTTTATAGGGCGAGTCACATTCTCACATAAAGGAGAAAGGACACAGAGCACAGATAGAGAGAAAGAAACATCCATGCCTTGCCCGGGATTCGAACCCAGAACCTTTCTGATGCAAGGACAGTTCCCTGCCCCCTACACAGGCCGGTCGGCCAATCTTAAATATTTTATGATAGAGAATAAAAACTCACTATTTAGCGATATTTCCTTTTCCTGATGCGTTCAGAT
Organism: Parasteatoda tepidariorum; assembly: GCF_043381705.1. Classification (NCBI taxonomy): domain Eukaryota; kingdom Metazoa; phylum Arthropoda; class Arachnida; order Araneae; family Theridiidae; genus Parasteatoda; species Parasteatoda tepidariorum. The sequence goes on along the minus strand of NC_092212.1, from coordinate 88,012,928 downwards.
TCAGCCCATCTTCTGAAAAGTAAATCATTTTTGTTAACATAACTAGATTTTTTTTAAAATTTACGCACTGAAGATTTTTGAAGTGGTAACTAACATACATTCCATATTTTAAAAAAAAAATTAAGTTGTACCTTTCTCTCAGCAGATCCAGTGATCTTGTTTCTGGATCATACCTTTGAACTACATGGGCCGCTCTAGTCGATCGTCTCTATAAAACAATACATTCATTTAAAAGCAAGAAAACAAATATTTCATGATTAGAATTACCGCTCCAGAAAAGAAAATTGAATCAATAAAGAGAAAACAAGTTAATCAACATTAAATAAGTTAAAATGGGGTTATAAAGCAATTTTTTTATATATGAAATAAAGTTGGCAGCAGGAAAGTGACGCTACACATTGAATACAAAATTCTAATTCTTCTTCCTCACTTCATACAAAAATTCTAATTGTTTTTTCAAAATAAGAAATAAATAATTGTTGAACTTTTTTCTAAGAACACTTTCCTTCACACAAATTTTTTACTGTAAACAATCCTATTTAGTTTTAAACACAAGGGTTGTTGAGAATACAAAGAAACTCTGATTTGTTATCCACATGATGCTTAACATTTTTTTATTTTATAACCGTCGTTGAACAGCCGACCCAATTTCATGGGTTTACGACTACTTACGTTCAACTCCGTAGCCTTGTAATTTTGAACCAATCCAGAAGACAAGGAAACGCCTGGATCAGTACCCCCAGAGGTATTGATTTGTTGTGGGAACATGGAGGACTTTGAGACTCGACAGATTTAGCGCGCATCAGTCACCATTTACTACACGGGGAGTCTTCGGCCGGCGAGGATCGAACCCACGACCTCTTGGATATGGGCCTAGCGCCCTACCGACCAGGCTATCCCGGCCCTTGATGCTTAACATTGACGCGTTTCAATGATAAGTCATGTTTATGATTCAGTATCCACCTACGGTCACACACACACGCACGCACGCACTCACGCACGCACGCACACACACATATATACAATTTAGCAGCTTCCCTCACCAATTTTTTAAAAAAAATGCAAAAAATCAATGTATTTTTTTAAAATTTCATTAATAATTACAAAGAACTAAAACGAAACATAATACACAAGTTCGAAGTTGACATTTTAATTTTTTTACGTGTAAAAATATTTAATTTACCATCAGTTTACTATCCCAAATTATCTCGGGCAAATGAAGAAAGTTAAATATTAGTCTTTGCATATATTCACATCTTCATCATCCTAAAAATCATCTGCATTATTTTTAGTTTCTCTCGTGAAGGCCATTTTTTTAAAATTCTTTTTTCTATGTTAATTCATCAATCATCATATGTCATACACAATGTCACAAAACGCGTCTGCAGTCCCACAAACAGCAAAAGTCCCGAACAAAATGTTGGCTAACTTCCAATCGCTGCAGATTGTTATTATTTTTTGTTTTGCTTCGGGCCGAATATGAACGTGATAAAACAAAACGTATTGACGAAATCTGCTATGCCCGAGTATAGTTGGGATAATAAATATTTGTAATATATACATGCCCGAGTTAACTCGCTATAATCAAGAAATCTGTTAAAAGGTTGGAAACAGCAACAGAAATAGAGAATGGTTTAAAACTCAAATAAAACGTTTCATTACTCATTTCAAAAAGTGAACTTTTTAAATTAGAAAATAAGAATGTTTTGCTTTTAACTGAAATTACAATCTCTTCTGAATGAATACTTGTTATGCAATAAAAATTTATAATAATGAAACATAACTTACTGGTATAACCGCAACTGGTGGAACATCTGCTGGTCTTAAGCGAACGATAACTGGAGACCGGTAGTCACTGTATCAAAGATAAAAAAACAAAATATAATTAAAAATTTCAATCAATTTTTATTTTTTTTATTTATACAGTCAAACAACGCTACAATGCACACGGTTTATTGTGAACTCCCGGATATAGTGAACGAAATGCTGGCTCCCCTGCCTTGCTACACATGTATAATGTTGTTATTTTTTGTGGATATAGTGAACCTAAGACAGTAGGGAAGTTGGATATTATGAACTTTTTTCTGTCTTATTTCCTTCAATTTTTGTAATATTTTTGAAATTTCTACTTCAAAACAAAGACATATACAGATTTTTAAAAACCATCTATAGCATGGAATGTAGCAATAAGCATAAGTTTTTCTTGTTTGCTTCATTATTGAATGGGTTCAGCATTCAATGAAGCCGCCCTCTTCCGATATCTGGACAAATGCTTCAAGTCAAAGAGGATGAATTTGATGAACGATTTTGTGAGATTACTTTTATGTGCTCGAATGGCTGGTTAGACAGGTTTAAAAAGCCGAATAGGGGTTCAGGAAAAATTATTGGAGAGTCGGGAAGTGTTTCTATATTTGATATTGAAGATTGCTTATCAGCTAAAATTGAATTTAAAAAAAATTTGTGTAAGTAAGACGGAGGGTCATAAAAAATAAAAGTGAACACATATTTGTTACTACGTATTATTTTTCAGTCATTTTTGCATTTCATTCCATGGGTCATTTATTTAAATAATGTGTAATAAAAGGGAGGCGTTTGGAACCGCTGTCTTATAGGTCTCGCCTAAAAGTTTCTCCCCTACCTGAATGATTGATGGAGTGGGCGGAGGGGTTCTATTGAAAAACCGCACCTGTTCCTGTTGATCATTACTCACCAAATCTGTATGATGCCAACGACGATAAAGGGTCTCAAATGGAAAACTGATTTATCTCGATTGGGAGAGTGAAAGTTGTTGAATTTTTTGGATGCGCAAGGGATTTTTAGGGATTTGAGTTAAAACATTACACATTAGTAAAAATCGTTTGCGGAATGGTTATAGTGAAGTTCCGGTTATAGCGAACCGAAATTTCGGTCCCTTGAAGGTTCACAATAGCGGGGTTTGACTGTACTATGTTATGGGACACAAGATATTGACTTGCATAAAAAATTTACCCAATCTAAAAAAATTTTGAAAAATTTATGGTAGAGTAGGGAAAATGTGAGAAGTGTCATTATTAAAATGAAGATTTTACACTGTTGCTTAATATATAAGATCCATAAATATTAGTTTAACATATGATAATAGCATTTATAGATAAAAAGACGCTTTGACTTTTGGAACTTACTTTTGGAATGTATGGGAAGAATGCACATATATAACGCAGGGACGTCTTCTGCAAAAATGAAAAATGCACATAAGAATCACGGTATTATATGTTTATAATGGATTGAATGAATTGACACTATGAATTTAAAATAAACTATACTATCTATTTTTGGGTCAGTATAAATTAAAATCCAATTGTTTTTAAAAAAAAGTGTTAGAGGAATAAATGTATTCGTTATGAAATTATTTGTTAAGGTACTAATATTTCAGCTTTGCGTGGGACAAAAAACCATGGTCTGGCATATATAAAATTTTTGAGTGCATAAAATACACACAAAAAGTACATAAATATTATCTTACTCAATAATATCAGTGTTTACGATTGAACAAAAGAAAATAAGAGGAAATACTTACACTGGCTCGGTAGGAGATTGTACCTGCAATGCAATGATTATTCTTTAGCGTTATGAATTTTTGTTATGAAAGGAAATTTGAAATCAATAAAATTTTAAGATTACACATTGATCTTGAAAAATAACAGATACGTCATATTCAGTAAATGAAGGTGGTTATCAGAAGTGCGTCACATGTATTACTAGTGACTAAGTGTTAAGTGTAAAGCATATTGCAGTATTTTTGGAGTTGATAATCTAGAAATATCGTAAACTATTCTACTATTCTATAGTACTTTACGAATTCTAGAGATACAAAGAAGAAGTTAAATTTTGGAAGTTTATAAAAGGCTGCAAACCGCGTTGAAACAATTAAGTTGTTGCGCAAATTGTCCTCCAGTGAACCATAAATAAGGGCTAATCGCAGCTAACTACCCCAACATTGTCATTCATATAAGAGAGAAAATTATTTGATTACAAAAAGTGTTAACAATGGTTAAATGTCAGACTCGAAGATAGCACACTTACAGCGTTGCAAACAAGTCCCACGCTGTTGTGGAATATCTTTTTCATTGAATGAATCCTATTATTCTAACATAATTTTTGTAATAGATATCGTATAATTTACCACATCAATCATTTCAGCCTATGACAAAAAAAAAAAAAAAATCTGNAAAAAAAAAAAAAAAGATCTGTCGACAACAATTAGCATTCAGAGAATGGTATGATGGATAAATAATTAAGAACGGTGAAACGTAGTTCTAATTCTAAACCTACTGCGAGAAAACTATCTTGAATGGTAATTATATCCAAATGCTTAATGAACTCGTTAATGGAACTCAAAGCATACTAGGAACAACCATTTATCTTTAAATAAATTTAATGAAGTTAACTATTCTTATTTGTCTCAAAAAAATCACATGATGTGATCTTCCATGAACAAAACATTAACAGATATGTTAAGGTGACATTGATATGAAGCTAATATAATTTATCAATAAAATTCTCATCAATTTGTTATTCTTTTTAACTGTAAAGATTTTTCTTATTGATATATTACATTTTTTGTGTATGGATTAAAATTCATTTAAGATGAAAACGTATTGTCTACCGCTACAAAATGCCAATTCACTTGTATATAAGACCTCGATTCTTTGTTGGGGTACCTTTTCATAGATGAAGGTTGACATTGCTGATAACTACTATCCTCACATTGGTAATCATGTGAACATGCCTATCTTGACAGTAACGCACACTTCGATGGATGGTCCACATTGAACAGTTGACTTGCGACTGCGACGTTATCCCCCTCCTCACGCCGTTGCTACTCAGTCTCGATCTCACACAACATGCACACTCGACTGCTAAAGGCAACACAGGAGCGACCACAACTGTGAACTTACTTCAGTCTCATGATCAGCACTCAAAAGTACGGTGATCTTATTACAGCTCTCCCTACTTTTTACATAGCAAAGAATCAACTACTGGTATCCATTCATCGAATTCTATCACTGATATAATTCTGGTTTGGGAGTACTGCCTACCACTACAAAAGTACAATGCCTATTCACTAGTTATTTAAGTTACGTTAACTCGATTGAATGTTGGGGTACCTTTTCATAGACGCATGTTGACATTGTCGATATCCCCACAGTATCTTTGAGGATTTTTTTGTATTATTATTATCTTTCAAATTTAAAATTATTATCTTTCAAATATGGCACTTCATGACGAAATACATATTTGATAGTTAAACCTACGAGGTGAACGAAATTTTCAACCAAAGTCGATTTCAGTAATCCCAGAGCGAACAATATTAATTTTAAATATTATTTTCTTCATTTTTTTTTTCAATTATGGTTTTCCTACTTAAGCCAATAATGATAATAATAATAGCTCCAATACAAAGTTATGCTTAGAGGAATCGAAAATCTATAAAAGTACAGTAAAAATAGCTTTAAAAGTTTCAAAATTCGGATAATAACAAAACGGCTTAATTGTATGTCTTGGCAATAAATTATACAACTTTTATTTACTTACCTTTTCGTAAGGGTGGTACCTTTGAAAATGTAGAACTGTTGTTCTCATGACAGCCTTGTTCAAAAGACTTTGAAGATTTTTCTTCAATCCTAAGAAAAAAAATAGTTAAAAAATTAACAACATGAAGAAAAATTATAATATAAGCACTTCGGTATTAAATTCTATGTATAAAATAGTATAATAAAAGTAGGGAATTAGACACACAATACATACAAAAAGTGTTATTAAATAATAAGAAAGTATGTGTAATGCAGGAAAAATATTATTACTGTAAAAAAAATAAGAGATTTGCATGAAAAGCATTATTAAAAGAAAATAAAAGGCACGATCATGTCACTTAAATACGACACCCCAGGATTCCAGGCAAATCTAAATACCCAAATTGTTTCGTTTGTGTGTACATAGCGATTCTCAGACTAACCACATGTGTTTGTTTAAAATATATCTGCCCCCTGCTGGCTATCAATCTCTAATTTTGAATACTGCTTACGCAGTTTTCTTTCAGATCGCTCTTTTAACTGTCGAACTCACTATGAGATCTTCTAACCTATAGAGTAGCAAACAAATTAAGATATTGGAGTAATTTCTTTGTAAAACGCAACTTTGAAATTTAAAAAAATTTGAATTGTATAAAAAGTTGAAACAACGTATTGTCTTAATCAGACGTCACATTTCATAGCGGAAATTCAAAACTACCGTTTTTGCTAAACAGAGTGCAATCTTGTGCAACTGTGACATTAAACAACTCAAAAACTGTTTAAATAGCTGATCAACGTCATTACTAGAGTTGGGCAAAATAAATCATCTTAAGTGGATCATATATCAATAGAATCAGTTGTTTTAATCGAAATAGATTTAAGCTATTAATGAATAATTGTTTCTTAAATTTCAGCTAGTTTTGTTTCGCAATGATAGTATGTCAGATATAGATTTAAAAATTTCTTGTAAGATTAAATTAAAGTTACGTTTTTCTACTTTAAGAATTCATATGACGCAGGGACGTCTTCTGCNATTTCTTTTTTCGATCGACATGAGTTAAAAGAAAAAAAAATGATAATAAATAAACTTTTTTCAAATTTTTCGAAATTCCGATTTTTTTTCAAGTACTTGATTCGAATATCGTAATTCGCAATGTGAAGCCGTTTAAGTCATGTTATTCGCATCAATGGTTCAAGTCAAGTGATCAGAACACGGATTCGAATCAAATGATTTAAAACATGTGATTCAGGTCAATGATTCGATTCATGACATTTGGATCAATGATTCGAATTAAGTTACTCAAATCACTGATTCAAATGAAATGATTCGAATAACTGATTCTTATGAAGTGATTCAGATCACTGATTTGAATCACTATTCGAATCAAGTGATTCAAATCGGTGATTCTAATTGGTGATTCGAATCACTGAATCAATTCAGTACTGATTCGAGTCATCGAATCAGTACCTACCTCTAGTTACTTCACTATCTCATAACAAGTGCAATTTTTTTGATTCGCCATCTGAGAATGCTTCGTCCGCTCATCTTACTCAAATTTGCATTTATGCTTCAGGTTCCAAAAGCATAGTTTCAAATCAAAAAAGTGTTTTCAAAAATAAAACTAAATGAGATGCGTTATACAATTTTTAACATATGGGTACATAACTGCATTTAAAAAAACTTTTTCTTGCTAATAGTTTTTACTAAGCTGAATTAATTGGCGCAAATAAAAAATAAAAACTTTAAATTTGACAAAATTACTCAAAGACTAAAATTCGTCGAATTAATTAACATGTTCATATTTTTTAAGCATTTCTCAAGAATTCTTCAAAATTTCATTTTGTTTCATCTCAAATACGCTTTGAGGTATACCATAGATAAGTTTACTACATATTTTAACAAAATGAAACTCTTTTCAGATAGAATTAAAAAAAATATATGAGAATAAATAGACAAAGAAGTTAAAATTACTCAGTTTATCTTCCCCGCTCATTGCTTCTCTCGCCGCAGGTAGATCACAATCAAGATTATTAGTCTCAACTAAAAAAAAGAAAGAAAGGAAAAGTGAATATTTCAGAGATTACTCTCAGAGTGCAGAAAAACATCCTATATAAATGGAAAGCTCTTCAAATAAATCATCAATCAGTTCTCATAATTTGTGTCACTTTCAATAGAGAAAGAACCAACTGAACAATTCTTTAATGTACAGCGCGCAGAAAACCACTGACCAACCTGAATAACTTTTCATCTATGAACTGATTTTTACGTTCTCGAACTCAATCTTAATGTTTCAAGGGGGTGACTTTAAATATGCTAATTAATTAGTGCAGAAAGTATTTTAAGTTACGAAGTCAGACTCAAAAACGGACTTTCTCAGAGTAAATATGCTTTTTTTATCAACGAACAATTGGGGGTAGTCGTAAACTGGGAAAGAGGGTCCCCCTATAGTTTGATCAGGCGAGCCGTCCGAAGTTTAGACACCTTAATGGTTATTTTACCCTTTACGTATTTCGCTATATTTCGAGAACTTCTTAATTATACTCTAAAATGGACTCAAAATTACAAAATTCGGTTATCCAAAGATAATTCCATGCAACAAAAAAAATAATAACTTTTAGCAAATATTTATTATTATTTTATTTCAGAAGGGTCGAAAACATTTTGAATTGTAAGGTATGAAATTCTATGCATAATTTTAAGAATGTAATTTTACGTAGAAAATGCAAGCAAAATTGAATAATTCCTGTGAAATCGTATTTTTAAAAAGTCGTATATTTTAAACGCGAGTACTCAGGAACTATTCGAACGATTTCGCTCACATTTGTATTTTGCCATGTTAAATATTACACACTTTAAAATTGAGCAAAAAAATGTATAGCTTAAAAAAATTTTTCGACCCTTCTGAAATAATAATAAATACTTACTAAAATCAATTTCTTACTTCTTTAGATAAAAGAATTTTATAATCCTGTGTAAAAACTTTTTAATTTGCTTAAAAAATTCTCGCGATATGACGAAATGTGCAAAAAGTCAAATTAACATTAAGAGGACCAAACATCAGATCCAAGAGTGGCGCTAGACTTAGCCCGACAGGGGGTCAGCAATGCCCCGACAGGGGGGGCTAAGATAATTTTGAAAATAAGCAATAATTTTTAATATACGAAAAATAATTAATATGACATAGACATATTTGTTCTGATAAAAAATTTATCATGATTCAAATATTAACAAAGAAAAAATATAAAAGTGATATCTGAATAAATAAACAATATATGCACATCCATCATAAGATTCTACAGTGTTCTCAATTAAATATTCTACTCAAACAATGCAACTCAAACAATAAAAAATTTATGCACAACTAGAAAAAATTCCAAAAATTCGAGCTTACTACTACTAATGTTTAATTCCGTAGCCTTGTAATTTTGAACCTAATCCAGCAGACAAGAGAACTCCAGGATCAAGTAGTGGAAGAAATTTTTGCATTCGTGGAGGACGTTTTGATAGCCCGCATTTGAGTTACATGGAGAGGAAAACCACGAAATCCTCCTACGGTTAGTCTGATACCAAGGGAACTCTAAGAAATGATCCGCTTACCACTGAGGATATTTCACGTCAGCAC
>NC_092212.1:87986003-88000350 GCF_043381705.1 Parasteatoda tepidariorum | reverse complement strand
GTGCATCAATGTTCAGAATTAAACAATATCTTTAATTAATATTTTCTAATGTCTCCTCAATTTACCAGCTTTCCTGTGTACACATCATGTTTCTCAAATCATTTTTAAGTTTAGGGTTACTATTAAACTTTTACCTACGTTTTAACCATAGAGAATTTACTAAAGCCCCCCCCCCAAAAAAAGATAGAAAAACCGCTGAGTAAACATACATTCATTTACCTTCAATAACAATAAAAACATAGATTCTAGTAGAGCTGCGTCTTACTTATTACAATAAAATGCGTAAGTGACAAAAAAAGGTTTTGTTGGTTGCTTCATATTGTTTTCTATAGAACACTTTATTATTGATGTTGTTGTCGCATGCCACTAAGGTAAAGGGGGTGCGCTTCTTCTTGTTTTTCAGTGGCACCATCTATGGCCAAAAATTCGACTTTTGCTACACAGACACGTCACAGCACGTTTACAGAGCAGGTCTATTCATACATCCATTCATATAGCCATTCATTCGTTCATCCACAGATTGAAATTTTAACCTGAACCTGAGAAAAATCAATCTCCTATTCAGTATCCTTCAGTATGATTTGTAATAGGAGCATGGAGTTTTCTGTGACCCGACAGACTTAAGGGGCACCAGTCACCGTTAACAATACGGGTACATGAGCCTAAGGCCCGGCCAACTAAGCTTTAGTATTGATAGGCCACGTATAATATGGAAAACTATTGTTATAGTTCATTTACGACGCACTAGAGCTGCACAATGGGCTATTTGCGACGGTCTAGGAAACATCCATTAGGATGATCCGAAGACATGCCATCACAATTTTGATCCTCTGCAGAGAGGATGGCACCCCCGCTTCGGTAGCCCAATGACCTGCCCGCGAAGTTGAGCACTTTACAGTGGAACAGTTTAACGAGGATCAATACCTCACACCCTCGGTCCCTACGCAGACTGATCCAAGTGATCACCAACCCGCATACTGACCGCAGCCAGTGATGCTTGACTTCGGGTGATCGGCTGGGAACGGTGACTTAATGATCAGTCCACTGCGGTACACGGAAAACTGGCAAGCAACCAACAAGGGCGAACCTCAATCAAATGGGAGTGTAAAGATAAGAAACGGAGAGATCATTTTATGCATTGAAACTTGGCGGCTTATATCTCCGAACTAACACCCCTCACAATTAATTGTCTGGTCTGTTTTGACTTAAAAGCGGATGTTTACTTTTCCACGTAATCGCTGGTTTATCAGTACTAACGCAATTACTGTCTTGAAAATAAAACAAATATGCTACATAATATAAATAAACTGATTTTTCCGATCTCTTTTTACTAATTGTAACTAATTAAATTACTTTATTGCTTATTATTTTTTGTTTCACCATTGACTCCGAGATTCATTATAAATTAGATTCAGCTTATTTAGTCCTGTAGGATGACTTATTACAATTAAATTTAAAAATGTTTATACCCGATGATTAGATAGAATCTGTGATGAATACTTACACGTTCTCTCGGCGGAGATCTCTTTCACTTGTGAGGTTGAATTTCCTCATTATATTTCTACATATAAAAATGACAGAAGAAGAAAAATAATTAGCGAATAAAACAAAAGAATATATAAATATAAATAACAAGTAAAATGTTGCATTGTTTCCCATAAGGCAATTGGTGGTAATCATCAATGCAGATTACATATTTAAAATCTACTTTAGCTAGAAGAGTGTTCAAAAGATAGTTAGAATCTCAAATCAGAATTCTTGATGGTACCATAAATATATTTTGATGGTTTATGTTGATAGTTATGAGATTCATGATGGACCAACATCATTTGATGGTTACCATCATCCAACTTTTTCCATTATGCGTTAATGGTGCTTGATATGCCATCAAACTTCTAATATTCCATGATGGATAATGCTACTTTAATGCTATGATGGTTAACCATCGAGAAAAGTTTGATTCTCAAGAACCAATAATCCATGATGGTTCCAGCTGTATATTTCCGCGAAGTCTTAATGAGAATTATTGATGGTTCTTAGGAATAAAAAAAATTTAGTTTTTTTTTTTTTATGTGGGCCCATCATAAATATAAAAGGTAGTAAAAGTTGAAACCATGAAAGTCAAGTAAATTAACAATAGTAATCATGAACGATATATGCTAAAGGATAGTCTGATCTAACAATATCACGATGCTTTTCTTAAAGTTTCTCCACCCCCAAAGGGATTCTCTAGAAACTCTAAAAAGATACGGTAAGTCCATTGAATAGTTGAAACTCGATTGTTTTTAATTTAATGCTCTTTGTTTACTTCTCGGTTGCAGTTATAACGTGAACGAATCATACTTCTCTATGATGCTCGTTGATTTATTTAAAAAAAAATGAATGAAATCAAGACTCATTTGCGATAGCATAGAAACATAAGCTGAATTTATAAACTAGAGAAGCTGAATTAGTACATTTAAATCAAAATTTATTTTACAAAATGTACTTTGTTAACACTTAGTTACATTTCTTTTTGCTCAACACATTTGTTTGTTTGAACACTTGGCATCGTCTAAGACAGTTAAGCATATTTTAGAACTAAAATCAAACAAATAATTAAATAATTACAGCGTTTCTCAAATAGAATCTGTAAATGAAAACGATAAAATAATCGTCTAACTGAATACACGGCTTCTTTTGCATGGTCTAACATAAAACTATTAATTTCTATGTGATAGTAATGAAGAGACAGAACTTGAGGCTGAACGAAAGTATAAACTTTCATGTTTCTACAGTGAAGTCATAGTAATTAACATGTTTATTAATTACTCAAAGACATGTAATCAAGTAATACAAAATGTATATTAAAATAAAGTGAACATATATATGTGTTATGCAAAAGCCTCTTCGGCTTAGAGGGAAAATTAACATTCTGGTAGAAAACGACAGCAGTGGTAAGTGACTGTGGGTTTCTACCAGATATCAACGCGTTTAAACCACCAACGATGGTAATGTTTAAATAACTTTGTTGATGTTTTATATTAATCTAAAACTTATTTTCTTATTTAAAGGCAAGGCAAGCTGAACATTTATATAATAAATATTGCTTTTGATCTTCGTCATGTCTCTGCTCAGAAATAGTACACCAAAGTTTTTTGAGGAGGCTAGTCAGCTAATGTTAATCTTAATAGCTTAACGAAGTCAAACTTCATCACTTCAAAATCAACATCTTCCACAGCAAAGATTTAATTTAATTGTTTTACTCCATGATATTTTATCTATTAGTATTTCATAAAATGGAAATAATTACGAGAACATAATTTTAAACAATAATTAATGAAATATATAATTTGATAATTGATTTGAGCCCTTACTTGAAGCCTGTGGTGCAAGGTCCAAACAGGTTTCGATAGAAATTCATCATGTGCCTAAAAATATTAATTATAGAAATCTGTATTATTGACATAACTAGGAATAAGATAAAATAAGAGTGTTTTTTTTTCAATAGACTAATCTCTTGAAGAAACTTAATTACTCTTTTAGAAAATATCAATATTTTCTTTACGAAATTATAAAGTTTCATTTTATTTCTTCTATGGAAGCAATTGTAGATAGAAACGATTGAAAGGATAACAACATCTTCTCTCATAGTAAAATCTATTTATTGCTATGAAAACTCGCATAATTTTAATCACACACTAACTCGAATCAATTGCTTGACTTGTTTACATCATAAGTGATACATTTTAACAATTATGCAAAAAAGAAAATTTAAATCGCGAAGTTACATTAACTTCCTGAAATCGCCCTCTTTAGTATTTTAAATTATGAGTTAAAATTAGTTTACCTAAATTACGCAAAACCATTGCAGAATAAGAGAAAATTTAAACCTAAACATGTTATAATAAAGTTAGTGAATATATTAGAAATTATTACAAATGATACTTCCTTTGCATTATCTTTTTAATTAACTAAGGGGAATAAATTTGGTTGCTATGAAACAAAACATTGAAATTAAATATCGCGGCGAACAAACTCTTGTAATAAGTAGTGAAAAGGCGTTAGTTAAAGTTTTCCCAAATCCACTCCTCTGAGAAACGCATTTATGGTGTTCATTGGACGCTCTTAAGCTTTCCCGTTATTTCAACTGTTTTCTATTCTAGAATTTTACAATTGAAGTGAAAATTCATAATTCCAATGCAATCTTATTTATGGTCTTCATTAAAAAGAATTTATTGAAACGTATGCTGATTATCGAAGTTTAAATATTTAAAAAAACTATTTAGTTGCTTCACAACAACAAACGTTCTAGGAAAAATCACCACAATTTTGATCCCTATTCAGTATCCTTNCAGAAAAGATGACTCTCGTTTTGGTAGCCTATACTTGAAGTCGAGCACTTTAGGGTAGAACAGTGCACCCTCTGTTCCTTCGCAAGCTGATCTACTGAATCGTGTCTGTGAGAAGCTTAAGAAAAGGCGAAATTTACCATCACATTTTTAATGTAATAAATTAGATACTAACTTCGGAGAAGAGCGGGTCTAAGAGGACTAATAAACAAGTGGGCCTCAAATATTTCATATCTTTTTTTTTTCAAAAATGGCGGGCACTTGGGATGCATTGTCCCATTGTCCTCTAAATGCCAGAACTGCTACTCTCTTCTCGTTACCCAGTGGGCACCTGTGGAGCAGCGTTGCCCACGTCACACAACCACAAACCCGTTTATAGGGCGGGTCACAATCACACAAAGAAGAAAGGAACACAGAAAGAAGCATCCATGCCCCGAGCAAGATTCGAACTCGCAACCAACGGCTCCGCAGTCAGGAACGCTAACCACTCGGCCACCTTTTCGGCATATTTCATATCTTCTAATATCAATTTGACTCAGCTAAAATTCATTTGTTATTTCTTTTCGACTCTTCAACCCCAAAATACATAGATATCAAAATTTTGTTATCTGTTGCTGAATATTTTGTTTCAAAATTTTTAATTATCGTTTCCTTTGTTTGACATAAGTTTGTCTATAAATTATTTTTTCTAATTCCTAATAATACTTTATTTAAATAATACCGGTTTCTTTTGCTTATTTGTAGTTGTTCTGCTTTTGTTTTGAATAGTTTAACTATTTACGGCGTTAATAATACACAAAAATTCACACAAATCATGCTTATTTCGAGAATACGAAAATCACACTTTGAATAACTTTTAATTCAATGATCGGAGTTTTAAATACTGGAGCATAATCTTAATAGTTCAAGGATGCAAAGCAAGCAAGTTAATTTGCGCTGTTCGTATTTTTTGTTGCAAAATCAAAAAACCTGCATAATCAAAATTTAGACACAAATTGCCAAGTTTGAACGAAATCAATCGAATTGTTCTTTGATAAAAAATAATAAAAAAAACTTAAAAAAAAAAACTTCATAATTTTTATTTCAAAAACTTTGCGATTCATTATGCTCAAATTTGGAACTTCGTCATTTTTAATGACATAGTTTAAAAAGGTATGAAATTTAATGGGATTTACAGTTCAAGATTTTTTTACCATAACTGAATCAATTGTTCAAAAAATGTATAGAACAAAGAATTTTTTCCGGATAAATTATCTTGCCAAAGACGTAAAAAAGTGAACTCAGCATTAAGAAACCCAAACTTCCAATCACACTTCCTGCCTAAGTTTCCAGATTGTGTCCAACTCTTTCCCCGTTTATTGAATTATAGAAGAATATTAAAGGTCAAAAGTCTGAATACGTAAATAAAAAGTACGTTTATTGAAAGAAAATATTGCTTTCGTAATGTAAAATATAATATACCTGAATTAAGTGGCATTTTTAAGACTCTCAAATCACTAAGATTGAGTCCCAGTAAAGTAATAAACCGAATAGTTTAATAGTTACTAAAAATCCATAATTTATTTAATATTTTGATTGTTTATACGAAATTATTTATATAAAAGTAGGAAAATTTCAAAAAATTTCAATTTAAATATATTGATGAAATTAAGAATTAGAAATGCATTACTGTTTCATAAGTATTTCTCATCAAGACTTTTAGTTCGAAATAAAATACCAAAATGAAAGGATATAGATTATGTTTCTCTCATAAATAATCTCAACTTTTATTACATTTTCCCACTGAAACCACAATTTTATTCTAATTCAATTTATACATACACCATGAACGATTTCATGGTTTATATTATTTCAATTCTTACATTATATATTTTATAAATTATAAATAGAAGTTTTCCTAATTAATGTGTATTTGTTTTCTTATATATATGTGTATTCGTATGAGAATATTGTGTGTTTGTTTTCTTTATAAAAAAAATTCAAATTTCTAAAACTAATTAGTTGAAAATTTTAACTAAATCAAAAGAGCTCTGTGCAATATTACTAATACTTTCATATATACTTTCTTGCAATATACTTTCTGAAAAGAATAAAATTTTAAACAAACAATCTAATTTTGAAACCAATAGCAGATATATGTTTAATAATCGTGAATTGTGAGTAATGCCGATTTGAAAAAGCTGACTTTGAGAACTAAGCACAGCGATTATTATGGAATATCAAAATAATGTAATTGATTTAAATTCGAAAAATATTATAGATTAGAATGATATATTGTAAAACATAATATTTTTCTGAATATATATCACGATATGTAAATTCCGGTATAAACCTGCATCTGCAGGTAAACAACACTTTAAATTATAGTGTAAATTTAGTATAGGGATATTGTAAGTTATTATATACAAGACAATTTTTAATTGACTTTCATTTTTAACAGAAGTATTGAAATAACTAAATAGTATATAGAATAAAATATTAAATAGAATGAATTGGATCATTAAGAACACTTACTTTGTCACTTTTAAATTTGAAATAGTTTGTTTTGAACGGGATTCGACGTCATTTTAAAGGGTTACCAAAAACTAAATAAATTACGCCAATTCAAGAAAAATTAGAGCATGGGAAAGTTTTGCTTCTATTTAATAATAAATTTTAAAAAAATAATGCATAGATTTTGTTGCAAATTTACCCGTAACAACGGTGATAGAACTTCTGTGTATTTCCCCACTGGTGTCAATTAAACTAATACTTTTAATAAAAAAAAAGGAAAGTTTTTATAAATATTTTGATTAAAATATAGAGCATTGCAATGCATATTATGTATAAGAATTTAACTCAAACTGTGTGTAAAAATGCTATGTCTAATTTATTTTATCATGGGCGTTGATAATAAACCATAAATTCGTGACAACCACTGCTTAACGCTTTCTAATTTTCATCACTGAGAAGAAGAAAAAAGTTTTTGTCACAACCTGCTTTCATGGAAGACTTCCAATGGCAGTAATCAGGAAAACAATGAAGAAAACCAAGGAAACTTTCTATGGTTCGCCTGGTGGCATAATCCATGTAGAACACTTGTAATGATAAAGAATTTTGTTGTCGAACATTAGATATAAATTTACTCCTGGTTTTGGGAGAAACTATAAACCTGGAACAATTTATTGCTAAAAATAAATATTAAGTACTCTAAAATTTGAAATGTGTCAAATGAAATTCATTCATCTAAAAAAAGTATTCTGGTAAAGCAAAAAGTAAAAAAATATATATATTTTTGAGTCTCATGAATTTCATCTTTTCTTTTTTTAAAAAAAAATCGAACATTTAAAATGAAACTATTAAAACAATCACCAGATAAACTAAAAAGATCTGGAGCTTAAGACTTCATAAATTTTACATGATAAAATAAATTGTCCCTTAAAGCGATGTTCTAAAAATTAAAGCGTAGAGTTGAATTTTTTTTTTCTTATACCAGCATTGAATAGGAAACTAAAAGGGAGATAGCGAATTTTCGATTTTAATGAAAATTCAGCATCCTTTTTTATTTAAACCCAATATAGAAAATTAGGAACCTTTTGGAGGTGAAATTTCTCATCAATGAGAAGCTATTTCAGTAAAACCTTGTACCTTATTACAAGGAGAAGAAAACCACGAAATCTCTCTCAGTTAGACCAAAGATTTTGAAAATATATAACCTGACTGGTTCAAAATTGAAATTATGAAACTAAGGAGTAAAAAAACAACACTTTTTGAAGAAAATTCAATTTATACTTACTGCTTACTTATTACATTCATACGTGCTTCAGTTTAATTATAAGCGTGAATGAACTCAATGTATATTTAAATGCTCTCAAATGAGTGTCTTTTTAAGTTATGAAACCTATACACGGGTTTTGACAGCTTTATAGGAGTGTATTTTTTCGTAAAACTGGAAAGGTTGTATCTTGTGTGTATCTTGTTTATGAAAGTGTGTATCTTGTTTATGAAATTCAATGAATTATTTAATGTGTTTATTAAATGTTTTAAAAGGTTTTTTATCTTTACAATTAGCATATTGTAAAAAATTGCTATAATTTTTGCAGAAAATTTCCATGCACTTTTTTTTACATTGCCGGTGTTGCAACGATAAAGGACCACGTTGGCAGGGCGTTGGATCCACGTTCGTTTGGACTGCAGCTCGAATTCGGCAAGCCGAAGTAAATACAAAGTCCTCCATGTTCCCTTATTCATGATCTTTTCTGCTAGAGCGTTTTGTTTAAAATACTTCTATAGAAAAAGAAAGGTGTGCGATCTGGGAGAGATCAATGCAACTATTATAAAATATTTATCTATTAGTATTGATAGATAAATATTTTATATAATATATATTGTTGTTGCAGTCGGATATTAAAACACAGAGGGTGCGATTATTCTTGTTTTCCAGTGGCGGCATCTATGGCCAAGAATTTGACATCTGTCATACTCGTTAATAAGGCAGACTCATTCATACATTCATCCACAGCTCGCAATTTTGACCTGAACCAGAGAACGATAAATCTCCAATTCAGCACCACCAGAGGAATTGATTTTTATGGGAACATCGAGGACTTTGTGACTCGACAGATTTAGAGCGCATCAGTCACCATTTACTACACGGGAGTCTTCGGCCTGCTGAATTCGAACTTCCCTTTTCATAAACGTAAGTCCAGCGCCCTACATACCAAGCTATCCTGGCTTTATTTTATATGTATCTACTATTACTATGGAAAACTCCTCGAACGGAGCTCGGAGGTAATTTTAAAGTAGACAGTTAGGTCTGGCGGGAGTGTCTTCTGATTTTTGATTTTCAAATTTAGAGTGGGTTGGTTTAGAACGGCTAAAATTGGTGAAAATTATCGAAATTCTCCTAACACTGTTTTGAGTTGTGATGGCTCAGTGGTTAACGCAATAAGCTATCATTGAGAAGAGCTGGAGTTCGATTTCCAGAGGTGGTAAGAATCCTACTCAGCCTCAGATCGATGGGTATCAGTTGGTATGTAAAGTAAAGGTGGCTTGTGCACAGTGCTAACCACATTGCCACAATCACGAAATGGTGCAGTCTTATCCCCCATAACCCACTGGGCTGTTGCCGGAACTCTTTACTTTAGCACAGTTTTATTTTTTATACAACGCTGCCACCAGCGATCTTAGGAATTTCAATGAACGATGTATTTAAAAGATAATAAAGAACAATGCGTAAAATTAAAAAAATAAACACTGAAGAACTATTAATATTTGAACTATCGGTAGTTTTAAGCAATGCAAACGAGGAAATAACTACATTTTCCTCACAAGGGTATGAAAAAAAGTCCAATTCGGTGTGGTTAAAATTTCAAAAGTAATAAATAGTAAAATATTTTTCTTAAATTATTTAAAATGGCTTTAAACAAAGCAAGAATCATCTTGCAATGTAAAACGCTTGATGAAAATATCAATATAAAAATTTGTTTATGTTACAAGAAAAAAACGTTTAAATTAATGTTAAATTTACTGAATAACTAAAACTACTTTTCAATTCTTTGAAAATATATTCCGATTCGATGCAAAAAATAAAATTGTCAGTAGGTGGCTCAAATTAACAAAATTGTCGGACAGTAATTTCAAATTATGGTTATTCCTTATAATTTGAATAAAAAAACCTTCCAGTAAGGGAAACCGGGTTCGAATCCCATACGAATTCTACATGCAGCTTTCTGGCATAAAATATCCTCAGTGGTAAACGGATCATGGGTTAGAGCACCTTGCAGTCAGGCTAACTGTGGGAGATTTCCCTCTCCGTGTAACGCAAATTTGGGTTAGTTCCATCAAAAAGTTCTCCATGAAGGTAAATTTCTCCCAATACTTGATCCAGGAGTTCTCTTGTCTTCTGGATAGAGTTCAAAATTACAAGGCTACAGAGTTAAACATTAGAAATCGTTAACACTAACAAATGTGTCGGTTATAAAAGAAAATTAAATTAAATTGGAAACAATTTTTGAAACGTACAATTACATTTATATCTAATCTTTATTTATTTAATATTTCGATTATTTCTGCTAAATTATTCAAGCAAAATATCACTGAAAAAGTTAACAGTTTTTAAAAAGTAACTCGACTTTTGGAGTTCTTTTAGTTTTGTTTCTCACCTTCATTTTTACCATTTCACGTTTGCAACTTCGCGTTTTGTAACTAAAATAGCCTTTGTTTTGTGTCATTTACGTCTGGCAAGTCTTGAAAATGAGTGCCTTTTTTTGAGTGCGTGAAACATGTTGACTCTTATTTCCAATCAGTACAGCGAATACAGTTTTTAATTAAGTAATATCCTACCTATCCAGTCTAATTTTTTTTAATAAATCCACTCATATTTTCCAATAAACTTTTAATACTAAAAAAACAATTTAATTGTAAAAAAAAAGTGTTTCCATAATAGCCACTTTCAATGTTTGTATTATTTTGTTTTTATCTGAAATCTTATTTTATTTATTTTCAGTTTATACTAGACTTAGTCTAATTACAAATTCAGAACACGTCCGGAAGAATTCAACCATCTGACACAACACCTAATATTAAAACTAATGTTGTTAAAAAGATAACAAAAATTAATTCTTCACTTCAAAATTAATGGTAGTCTTTAATGGATGTTATTAATAAATTAATGGATAAAATTAATGGATGTTTATTAATTTGATGTTCCGCCACATCAATCATTTAGAGTTCCGTAGCCTGAAAAAATTGGGAAATGCTGCTCTAGGGAAAATATGTTTTCTTATGATTTTATATCCCTTATGGCAACTGCAACGTTTAATAAATTATTTATAATTCGCTGAAAATATTGAGATAGCACCATGGGCCAATCTTTAGATCAAAAAANCAATTTTTTTTTTTTTTTTTTTAATTTAAATTTTGGAGTTTTTATTGAGTTTTATATACTCTTTAAAAAACCGCAGTTTCCGTGATGAAAATCCGGGTAAAATGTCTTTTCTTATAATATTTACTCATAGCAATTTTCTTAAGTAACGAAATTAGACGAGAAAACGCGTTGTCTCTGAATAAACACTTTTTTCAAAACATTCGGATTCCTGACACTCAAATCTAGGGAGGTTGCTGCAATCGAGGAAATATGGTTTGAATATAGTCAGTCCTGGAATCTCTTTGAGCGAAATGTATTGAAGAATTCTTCTGAAGTCAAATTTTAAAAATGCGAATTTTTCTAAAACTTCATATTTCAGAAAATATTGGACCCATTTAGCTCAAATTTTTAAGTAATAAAAATTATTAACATTTGATGAAACCTACTTTTTGAAATTTTTTTTTTCCTGAACGTGAAAGTTTACACTATGTTCGAAACATCACACATGGAATTTCTATTTTTTCACAATGACAAAAATTCCTCTCACTGTTTTTCTAACTGAATGCGTTGATAATTAAAATTTGAAAACTATTATTTGTCTTAACAATGAATTCTTTTTGCTTTACATGCTAAAATATGAATTTTCGTCAGAGGACCACTTTCAAGAAAATATTCAATCTATTTCTTTATTCTGAAGGGATCTGGCAGACAGATCTTCGTTTTACCCAAATTATAACGAGAAAGTTCAGAAATGTTAGTTTTTTTTAAATTCATAATTTTTCATCTGAACGATGGGTTTCGTATAAATTTTCTATTTCAATATTCGCTGGTTTTTTTATCATTATTTTAATTTATTTCCTTGTTAATACTCACTGCCCCATTGAAAGTAGAAATCGCCCTGTTGGTCAATCGCCCCAAGTCTGTGTACCACTTCCTTAATGCATGCCCAGTTGTGCGCTGACCATCATTATTAGAAGGAGAATAAAAGCTATCGTTCAGTTTATACTTGTCTGCTATAGCCTCTACTTCCTGGCGTGACAACCGAGGGGGGGGGGAGGCAAAGGGAACAGTCGCACTCTTTGAAATTTAAATTTAAGCGAGTGGGCGAAGAACATGTTTTTCCCCTCCTGAAATGTGAACATTCGCCCCCAAAATAGAGGCCCCTAAAATATTGGTTATTTCAACAAATAAAAACTGTTTTCTTTTTTGTTTTTTTTTTCAATTTTGAAGTTATTTAAAGAAAAAAAATTATTTTCTTTTGAAACTTTACAGGGCCAATAATGAGTTTTGCCCCTTCTAAATTTAGAAATTGAGTAAAAAAACTTTTTTTTTTCCAACTTTGAAGCGATATTTTAAGTAGAAAACTTTATTTTCCTCTGAAATTAAAGTAAAGAAGCGAATCACGTGCTTCGCCTCTTCTAAAATTTAGACATTCATGAAAATAATGTTAAGTTAAACTAATACTTAAAAAAAAAATTATTCAACTTTGAAACATGAAAATAATGTTAAGTTAAACTAATATTTAAAAAAAAAAAATATTCAACTTTGAAGTTATTTTCGAAATTAATTTTTTTTTTTTTACTCTGAATTTCAATTAAGAGGGAGAGGGAGGCATGCAAGCCGGCTCCTTGGTGCAGTTCTTGTGTGTGTGGCCGAAGCCTTGACACCTATAGCATTTGATTGGATTACTTAGCGGTTGCCACGTGTCCAGTATTCAATCGATTTTTGAAGATTTCCCGGTGCTTGGGATCGTCAGGCACAGTGACGTAGCGAGCTTAACTCGCGCCCGGGGCACAATACTCTTTTAGCGCCCCCCC
Organism: Parasteatoda tepidariorum; assembly: GCF_043381705.1. Classification (NCBI taxonomy): domain Eukaryota; kingdom Metazoa; phylum Arthropoda; class Arachnida; order Araneae; family Theridiidae; genus Parasteatoda; species Parasteatoda tepidariorum. The sequence continues at coordinate 87,987,355 of NC_092212.1, read as the reverse complement.
CCATTCGAAAACCATATAATATTATATGTAAAATAAACTCGCAAATTAATAAATAAATAAAGTGAAATAAATAAAGTCACAGACTCAAGCTAGGCTTTAAATTTGAGACAAAAAATGTAGTTGAGAGAACAAGACTAGATTTTGAAATGTATATGATCATCTAGAATTAGTTCAAAAAGATACCTATTATTTATTTTACATATTTATAAAGAAATATTTTAAAAAACACGCAGTTTTTAAACAATAAAAAAGTAAATATTTATTATCTCTAAAGAGATACATATATTTAATAATCATATTATTATAATACATTAATAAAACTAATTACTATGTCTAAATTTTCCGTGCTTTTGATGAAGCAAATGTTTTAATAATATCATCAAAATTGATCTTTTAAAATGTTTCTCTTTCCACACTTAAAAATGCTAGATCACTTAGACGATCTGTCAAAATGAATTTTAATTTGCTGAATGAACGTTCGCAGCTAGCAATTGATACTGAGATAGTCAGGAGTATTTGAAATGCCGCTCTCAAATTTGGAAAGACATTTTCTCCATTCGAGATTGATTATAAAAGTAAGAAATTCTAATGGATTTTTAGGTTTAGTTTCTTTTCTACTGCGGAATAACATTTTGCTGTCACATATTTTGATAAAAAGTTCTATTACATTGAAATCTATATTATAAAATTCACCCAGATTTTTAAATTTGTTTTACAAGGTCGTTATCAACATTATCCTTGTTTAATAAATTTTCAACGTCTTGTAGAAATCCAAATTTGAAATTAAGGTCACTTAATCGTGTACACATTTCTTGTTGGAGACGATCAAGAGTGCTTTTCATAACGCGGGAAATTTCACTTTCTGCGGAAAGACCACCATAGCCAATTCTCCAGGCACGTATTGTTGTATCCATATCCCATTTTTCACAAAGAGACTCTGCTTTTTCTATTGCCTCTTTACAGAGCTTGTCTCAAATTTCGGCTAGTTCAGTCGCTAATGATTCAAGATCATGGAACACTTCTCTGAAATTCATTCTAGGATCTTGTAATCTGAGCTGCACACGATCAATCCTTCTTAAGATTTCATACTAGAAATAAACTAAAGTTATAAAACTAAAGGTTAGTATATTTTGTAACAGAATTGTAGCTTCACTTCTGCTGTCACTTGTAGTGGTAGTGTGCTCTGCTAATTTTTCTGTTAGTTCTTTTATATTTTCTAGCCCATAGATGATAACGATAACCACTTGTATTCTGGCGCTTCATCACGTTTCAGATGTGTGACCTGCCATCACGGCAGCATTATCGTAACATTGTGATCTGCAGCTTGTTAATGAAATTTCATCGTAATTTAA